>NC_141760.1:63076513-63249013 GCF_982258835.1 Parasteatoda tepidariorum | reverse complement strand
ATTTAAAATATCAGCCCGGTTTCAAAGCATTTGTTTTTGAAAAAAGGCTTAATTAAATATTTTAATTTCATTTCTGGTACGCAGAGGTGCTTAAATTATAAATTTAAAGTAAAGTTTAAGAATTAATTAAATAATTTTTTTCAAAATAAAGGCAAGTTTGAGTTAAAAAATCCACAAATTTTTTATGCCACGTTAACAGATCAACAATAATTTGTAATGCATATATTTGCATATACAACAAAAAAATATCTAAATCAATCACGTGGTTATCTGTGTTTTGAAATAAAATATTTAAAAAAATTCTTTTAAATGAGGTAGATCTAAATATATTTTTTTTTAATATTTAATTTCTAAAGAAAAATTTTAAATATTTACTTGAAACTAGATAAAAATAACAAATTCACACCTCAGACTATAGCTTTCAGTTCAAAACAACATATTACAAAATTTAAAAGAATTCTATAACAAACATTTCTTGTTATGTTTGTTGAGAATCTTTTCCAAAGCCATAATTATTCAAAAAATGCCTTTAAAATGTAAGAAAATTGTGAAATGAAAGAAAATTTTGAGAAAAAAATATCAATTATTCAAAAATTAATTTCTGAAAAGGAATTTAATTTTCTTACAAATATAATTTATTCAATTAATAAAAAGATAAAATTCTCAACTTATAACAAAAAACATTTTAGTTTCGTTTTCGGGAGTTTACCTTCGGTTTCGTTTTTGTTTGTAAACATACGAAAAAACTACTATATCTTCGTGTTTATTAATTAAATAAATTAAAAGTAAAAATTAATTTCTTTTTCATAATTTTTACAAGACTAAGCTTTTTAAACTATTTTAAGTTACATTATTAAAATATCATTTTTTACATGCTGAGAAAATTAAGAAAACGAAAATATCGATGGTTTTTACTATCCATATTTGAACTTTAGTTCATTAGCTTTCTTTATCAAATTAACTCAGATTTTTGGAAAAGTTTCTCAGCATGTAAAAAATGATATTTTTACAATGTAAGTTAAAATAGTTTAAAAAGCTTAATCTTGTAAAATTTATGCAAGCGAAATTTATTTTTACTTTTAATTCACTTAATTAAAAAACATGTGACTAGATTTTTCCTTTTTTTCACTCTCATTGCTCATTAAAGTTGTAAACCCACTGTAAAATTTTCCGGATCAAATTACTGTCAATAGTATTTACACCCTGAGTACAGCATCCATAAAATCCATTTTAATGAAAAATCTATTTTAATGTAAAATCGATTTATACCGTGAAATTTTATACCTTAGTTTTTGCAATAATATTTATTTAATTACAGTGATTCAGTGATTTATAGTAAATATTACTTTAAAAAGTACGATATATCAGATTTTTTGTTCCATGAAACGTTGTAGTAAAAAGTACTGTCACTAAGAATGCTGCTACTTTTCACCACAATTTGATCCGGAATATTTTACAAAGCCTGTGTATGGTCCTAATAATTTTATAATCTATCTCAATTTATTTTATTCTGTTGCAATTTTACTTTTGTCTGATTTTTTATGGTTTTATGTCTTTAGTCTCTTAATTATTAATAAACTCAAAAAAGAAATTTTCTATCATCCTTGCATTTATTTTGAATAAAATACACTTGGTAAATATTGCAAACTATATTTTAATAATATTTTTACAAATTATTTTAAAATATTAGCACAGTCTCAAAAACAAATATTAAACTGCATTATGCTTTTATTAGAACAACTATTACTTTGTTTATAGTTTATTAGAAAGATTTTATATTGAAATATTTCTGAAGACAGTGATCAAATACTATTTTTAACTACCAAAAACTTTCGTACCGTTAAAATTTGTAGAAATAATTACATAATTGGTGTTTTTTTAAATAAGATAAAATCTTAATTTTAAAGACAATTAAGCATATATTCCTTACTTCTTATATTTTTTTTCACTTTTCCATGAAAATAATTAAATTCAAATAAACTATTCGTTAAAAAATACGATATTTCAAAAAGTACCAAATTTTTAAATTCTAGGACAAATTATTGTCTCAACAATTTTTAAAACTTTTTTTCTTGCTGCCACTTTTTACAATTAATGTCATTTTCAATGCTTAAAAAACCAGTTACACAACTTATTTAAATTACATGTCAAAAAAAACAATCAAATTGTTTATCATGGGATTTTTCTTATTCATTTTTTAATTTCTTCTAAATTTAGTTTTTCATGAAATTAATTAAATTATTTTCGAAACTAATGGTTTTTGAAATTAATAATCTGACTAAAACTAGAAATAGACTATGGTTCACTCAAACTGTCTTTAATATTTAGCAATTTAAACTACACAAATACAAAACACATAATATTTCTCGTGGCTTCAATTTAAAATTCGAACATGCAGTATTCTTTAGTAAATTATAAACTTCTACGATTCGTTTCTAAAAACATTCGTTCATATTTGACTGATGTAGATTAAAAATATCTATCAAAAGGAAATTCAAATTCGTGGCTTAATAAAGTCCTCATCTCGAGTTTTAATGAAAGTATGAAAACGCACATCAAAATGACATCAAATGAAACAAACTCCAAAATGACTAAAGTAGTAGCTATTCTTTTTAAAATTTTATAATCAATAGTTTCAACTTTTGTAATTCAATTATATTAAATATTTTCCAAACTTCGTGTAGATCTTATACAAAGTGATAAATGGAAATATTTAAATTAAGAACAAACATGGAATTGTAAAGTACCGTACAAGGAAGATATTTCGTAATTAATTTCCATGTTTTCACTATTTAATAAATAGGGGAGAGTGGGGTCAATTGTAACAGGGTACGATTGTAACAGAGCAAAAATTTCGAGTATCGGGTTCTAGATTTGGTTCCTAGGTGGCGCACAAGGTGTATTTAATAAATCTACATGTACACCCCTGATGGAAACCATTTTTATGTACTTTTGAAAGAGTTACATCACAAAACATATTTTCTTGCCCCGAAAGTACTTTTTTTGGTATTAGAATATTATATTGTAACAAAGTAATTTTGTTTAAACTAATAAAAATTAGTAACCAAATATGTAAGTGGACACCTTAATTATCATTTCAATAAAAAAAGATTAGTTTTGCTAATTAACTAGCATTGTTTTTAACAAATGAAGCTGAAATGGCGTCTTGGGGACAATTGTAACAATAAGTAAAGGGACGAATGTAACAGCTGAAAATAAATAATCTTATGTTTACAAACAATTACTTAACTCTTTAGGAACCACCAATAGTTTCCTATATCATTTATATTATGTTGCATGGGCATTATTTTACTTGTCACCTTTCACAGCATAAATTAAAATTTTTAACCCCTTGAAGTTAAAAGTTTAACCCTTCAGGTCTCTGCTCATTATTATTTTTACTCCTAAAATATCACTACTATTTTGATCAATAAAAAAATATATCACAACTATGATAATATGTATAATTAACAATGTTTTAGTTGAATTTATGAACTGTTACAATTGACCCCGTAAGTGGGGACAATTGTAACAAGTGCAAGACTGTCAAAAATTGTTAAAATCAGGTATTAATCAGGCATTTAAAATCAGGTATTTATTTTTTTTCTAGTAGAGGATAGTCTACTTTACTCGTCTGTCAATTAATACTAATAATATATAGGATTTTTTGTTAGTTAAAAATAGTTAAGTAAAAAGTGTTACAATTGACCCCACTCTCCCCTACTCTTTAAATAATGTACGACTATTTTCAGGAATTACAACACTTATTTATTTCTTCTCAAACTCATGCTACACGAAGAGAAATATTCTGGCAAAATTACCGTATTCTTTGCCAATGACATCTCTGGTGGGAAAAAAAGTTAAACAAAAAATAAGTCTGATTAATAAAACCCAAAACTCGTGTTTAAACTATTTATTTGGTAATTTTTTCGTTGATATGGTAACGGCTTACCGAAAATTCTGGTTTTCAAAATTATGTTTATGAATGTCTCTCAAAGTCAACAATTTACCTCAGTAAAAATTCATTAAAACGGAAAAGCATATTTCATTGTATTTCCTACTTTAATTTAATCATTTTTAATCCTGTCTCTTCATTCAATTTCTTGAAAGAAAAGAAAAAATAATTAGTATCATTCATTCGATTTCAGTGACTCTTGTTACTCTTGCAACTAATGGCAATCCCAAAACACACTACCGAATATTTAGAAATAATTATAATACTGAAGGCTAAATTTAAATGAATAAATGGTTTTTATTCCATTCTCTAAGGTGTCATGATAAAATTAATAAATATGACCAAATTTTAACTAATTTACTAACAAACATATGGTGAAAAAACACATATACCGTAAAAGAACATGTTTTATTGTTAATTTTATCAAAATCATTACCAAACTGCTTCAATAAAAATTTCCAAGATTTTAGTGTTTCCATACAGTAAAAAAATGGTCAATTTTATTATATTCTGGATGCTTTCATCATGTTCTTTGCCTTAGTACAGAATTTTTCTGAATGGTAATTGATGGTGGTAAACATCACTGCAAAATGTTTTTTTTTTTAAAAAAAAGAAAAAAAACTGTGCTGTGAGGGTTCCTTTTCTGCTTGCTTCACTCTCAACTTCCCATGAATGCTCTGAAGTTTCCTGTTTTAATACATAAATTTCCTTAAAGCATAAAATTTCTTCAAGTTTATATCTATACGTACATTATTACCCATCGCTCAATTAACGTTATGCTCCGTTTTTTGAATGTTGAATTCTACTTAATTAAAAACTATTGACCAAGAAAAAGGCGTGCTTTCTAGGAATTTAGATTTATTTTATCCCTTCATTCTTATTTAACGCATTCTAAATCCTGTCACATTTTATAATCCATAAAACTCAACGTAAAATAGGGTATTTCGCAAAATTGTACGATATGTTTATTTTAAAGTAAAGTATTTCCTTAATTTCAAAATAATGTTCAGCTTACAATGTAGATGAAGATCTGAATTTACTTATCCTTTCCAGTAGAAAAAAAATTCTGTAAACTGCGTTCGTAGAGAATTCATAGCACTGGAATACTTCAAATGAACATTAAATGACCGTTTCATTCAGTAAGAGAAATGAACAAACATAGAGGGATTAGCTACTAAGTGCCGGAAAAAAATTCATCTAAGAAGGAGAAAAAAATTTATATCTTTGAATGCAAAACGTAAAATTTAATGTACTATTATTAACTCTACATCCTTTTAATTCATTTTTTAATATGTCCCATTTCAATAGACGCTCGGGTTTTGAAAACAATGTAGAAATTAAATATTTGCCTTACTACTCAAAAAGTCACTAAAGCATAATGTTTAAACCTCTTACAATTGAGTTTAAAAAAAAAAGGGCAACTCGTAAAGAACTAAAAAATAACCTGTAAAACTTTAATTTATATATTAAATTCGAAATATTTGATAACAATTACCAAAAGCTAGATGTTAAACTATGCTAACTTTACAGTGATCTATGTTAACTTTACACTCATCTTTCGTTAACTTTACAGAAATAACATCTCTTCTTGATCAGAACAGGTTATTATATAGTAAAGTGTTAAAACATTACATAATAACATTTTTATCATATTTTAGAAGGTAATACTCGAAGTTTTTTTTAAACTACACTGGTGGACAAAATTAAGAGATGGAAGACATTTTCCCAAATATCTCAAAAAATACTGAATATAAATAAATGAAATTTGGTATGGATATAGCTTATTCCATGATAAAGTATGCAAAACAAAAATGAAAGTGCCATTCCCTGGCAAGACCTATTGCCAATAAATCCAATGTAGTCTGAACTTAAGGATAAAAGATGGCAATAAAAGTGAGGCTTGTGCAGTGTGTGTTGCCTCTAGTATGGTGTATGGTCACCCCTGACAGACAGACAGCATGCACAACGAGTATGCATGCTGTTAATAAGGGAGTTAAGGAGCACTTGTGGAAGACCCTCCCATTCTTCCACCAGAGCAATTTTTAACTCCAGAATGGTTCTGAGGGGAGGTTGGCGCATCGCAATAGCTCTCCCAAGAGCCTCCCAAGCATGTTCAATGGGATTCAGGTCAGGGGATTTGGCTGGCCAATCCATTCGTTGAATATCCTCGCTTTCCAGATACTCATCAACCATGAGAGCCCTATGTGGTCGCGCATTGTCGTCCATAAAAATGTACTCAGGGCCAACAGCGCCCCTGAAAAGACGCACATAAGGCTCTAGGACCTCCTGTTTGTACCTCTGGGCATTCACGGAACCATTGTCAAACACATGGAGCGGTGTGCGGATATCTTGCAGGTGCGAGTGAATGTGCGAAAATGCTTTCCATCTCTTAATTTTGTCCACCAGTGTATACAAAGTCGATATCTCTTCTAGATAATTAGATGCTTGCAAGGGACGTCATTGTGAAATCATGGCATTTGTTCATATGCCAAGATTCAGAAGCCAATCGTAACGTTGCTTATATGTATTCAATTAAATGGGATATGAAAATTGATTCAGTGTGATAATAAACCAAGCTTAATTGATGAAACGTTAATCTACCAAGTACAACCACGTGACTGAAAGCCCAATCAGGAGATTTAAATCTTATGGTTGAGCCCAATCACGTATTCTTCTTATCTAGTTGCAAATACTCAATTATGTAATCACTTTTTATTATATGATTATTATAATTTAAAAATAATTTTAAATTAAAAAAAATATTACTAGCAATAAAAGAAATTTTCCTGCAATTGTGGTAGAAATAATTTATTTAAGTTGTATGTAAATAAATATTCCAGTATCATTTAATAAATCTTATTAAATTGATAAACACACAATTATTCTACAAGCCAAAGTTTAAGGCAGTTTATGTTTTTTTTTAAGGGAAAAGTAATTGAAATATAGAATATATTAAAATTATTATTGACTTAAAAAAAACTGATAAAAGTTGGTTTTGGAAACGATCAACCAAGAATGGTTTTTAAACCAAACCATTAAACCAAACAAATGAAATTATAAAATGCATTTCATGCATGCATTAAAGTCTCAACACAAGGAATTAGACACTGAGTATAAAAGATAATTGAAATGAACCATGAAATTATTTGGTGAATTAAAAAAGTTAATAACTTTGAAATTGATTAGTTTTATGTAGTCTCTTTTAAAACAATTAAAAATGCTATTGAGTGACTTCATGATTGTCATTTAAGGTTTTTATTACAATAAGATTTGTTTCAACTGAATTAAGGGCCGTGGGAAAAATTTATCTAATTCATTCTCTTAATTTTTTTATAAAAACTTTTAGATATTATTTTCTATTTAGAATTTAAATAACTCATATAATTGTAATTACTACATGCACGCATTCATCCGCAGGAAGTAAAATTAAAATTTTTACTTACAATTAAAAGCAAACACTCTTTCTGATTATTTTTAATTGTGAAAAAGAGCTGAACCAAATCAGTAAAACTTAATTATATTTCATAAAAATCGGTGTTTTGAATAATTAAATAGCTGAAACTATGGAAATTACACTACACGTGTTTTTTAAATCATAATTACTATTGCTTCGGATTTTTTGTTTTTATCCTTTTTTTTAAATTTAATTAACCTTCAAATGTACGTTTTTTGCTGAATGAGAAAGGTAAAAAATATCGATCGCTTAATTGTTTTTGTTAAGTTTTTTCCTTATTAACGCATGTGGTTTTAATATTCTGGCATAATCACAACTTTAATGAATATTTATAGATTTCTTGATGATGAAGAAAAAATGTCATTATATTTTTGGATCTGTATTTACATATAATAAAGTCTCTTTTCTACACCAGAAAAAAAATTTGAGAACAAGTAGTTGTCAAAATTTGTTTTATATTTTTATTTTATATTCTTCTTACATTAAATTATTTTGTATGTGTTATTCACTTACCTTATAATTATTTCTCAGTTTTGGTTTGCCCGCCATTAATTTTAAGGCACAGTTTGCTTAATGTATGGAAAAATGTCGGTGAAAAGATTACAAAAATTATTTTTTTCTCATTTGAAATTAATTGTGCAAAAAAGTAGTTTTATAAATGTAGTTTCAGATAGTAGTTTTAAATACATAGTTTCAGAAAAATATTTTGCTGAGCCAAGGAAAAATTAACTAGTAAGGCATCACGCATTAGGTGGCTGGGCCACCTCTTCAGAAATTCTGATGCCGTCCCTGCCAAAAAAGTGATTTTTTCCACAATTGAAGGGACGAGACGTAGGGGACGACCACCTACAAAATGGATAGACGACGTTGGAAAGGACCTCAAGCTATTGGGAGTCAACCGATGGCAGGCCGTCGCACCGGACAGGGCCAGATGGAGGAAAATCTGCGAGTCAGCCTTGGCCTGTGAAAGGCTGTTGCGCTTATGAAGAAGAAGAAGAAGGAAAAATTAAAATTGTAGAAAAGAATAGAATGATGAAATTAGCTTGAAATCAGGTTTTGGAAAATTATAAGTTTAGAATTAAGAATTTTCCTAAGAAATAATAGCTTCATACTTTTCGTACAAATGTAAAGCACAAAAAAAATTTAGACAATTTAATTATTTATATTATTATAAACATTATTTCTTAATTAAATATACTATTTTGTTCTAAAATATATTGTGAAACTTTATGGTATTGAATTACATTATATTGAAACTTTACACATGATTTGAAATTTTTCTAGCTCCATAATGAAGTTTGCGAACACGCAATTAGAGCAAATAACAATCTTAGTAAGTATTTGAATTTCAATGGCGAAGTATCGGATATTTTTTACTTTATATGAAAATTTTAGATTATTATGCTTGTAATTTACGTGGATTGTAGTAATCTTCTTCCTCCATTGCACAGCAGCTTTCGTGGGCACATAGTTGTTTGTCAAGGTAAGAATATTTAGTAGACGCAAAATAAGCTGGACTAAAACAGTTTTTAGAACTGTAGTGACCGATAAATAAGGATAATTTAATTTTTAAAAAAAAAGCTTTAGAGCGTTGATATTGTAAAACAAACTTGCCACCTTAGACTCCTTAAATTAATCATCAGCAACAATCTGATATGGTAAGGCCTTCCTTTTGTCAAGTAAAGTGTAATTCAGAGTTTGCCAGATAGAAAACAGAACAACATCGACACAATCGAAGCACCCGATCTCACCCTACTACCCGGTTTTACCCCACTCTCCCCAACTAACTTTAATAATTAATAAACACTGTCGTAGAAGTTGAAACCGGGTACTTCTAAGAAATCCTAACTTTCTATTCGTGGCTTCTGATTTTTCCTTTTAATAATATCCCTAAGATGCTACAGTTATGACGAAATTTTTCAAGAAGGATCAAGCAACTGAATCAAAGTCACTTTGACTTTTAGAATGTGAATTTTAAAAAGCTCGAATATTCCAAAAGTTTAAATAAAATGAAGTATTTTGCATTTAAATAATGATTTAAATGAAGAAATGCTGCTTGTATTTAGCTGGTTCTCAAGTATGTTCAGCTGGTTCTCTCAAGTATTTAAAAAAGTATGCAAAAATAATATGGGAAAAAGGGAAGTGGAAAGATTGCTTTAAATTAGAATGTAACTTTATTTCTATTCACAATATCTATGTTAAATATTTATTTTTCAATAGCGTAGCCTTAAAGAGCGTGGAGGAAAAAAATTATAAAACCTCGCTTATTTAAATTTATTTTTGCTCATATGCCCTGTGAAAGAGAATTGTTAATTGCCGACTTGTACCAGTGAATGTCAACAGTTACACTGTCGCTTTCGTTTATAAAATACCACATTTTGGATTTAAGGCATCCAAAATGTATGCTGGATCTGATTTGATATTAATTTATTTTTCAATATTTAAATATTTATTCGATCTTTTAATATTCACTCAAGATTCGTGATCACAACACTGGAATGCTCCATCTGAGAAAAGAAGCAATCCCGTGTCTAGAACTGCCATCTTTCTCTCTTTTCTGATGTATGGGAATGTATTATAATGCCTCTTCCTTCCTTGATATTTTTGGCATTTAGATTGTTAAAAATATTCTTTTAAATATCCATGATGATGATGCTTTTCATTAAGAACTGTGTATAATGTTATTTTTAAAACTAGATAATTTCCAAACTTTAAAAATTTTAATCGGTTTGAAAATCAAGATAGAAAGTAACGTGCTTCCAACTCTTATGACTATTCACGCACTAATGGTGATAGCATGCCTAATATTGCTATGGGTAATGAGTTCTGCAAAGCGTTCCTTGTGGCCAATTTTGGTCGCCAATAAATATGAAAAAATACCAGTGTTAGGAATACCAGGAAGGTGTGGGGATAATACCCCAATGTTTTTTAAGATTAAAAATCAACCCGGTATACATTTAGCTGGTATTCCCTTTACTGATCTCTTTTAAAGTTTAATACCATTGACCGGCTTCCTGAAATGATGTTTTCTTGCATTTAAATGTCCGGTGTTCCCCATATTGATATTTTCCCTTATCTATCCTAGTAGGATATTAAAATGGGGAATGAATACTGAAATATCAAGAATAAATTATTATCATATAGTACATTTACAGAAACGAATAAGTGATTATTGACATTCATCGGTGAAAGTCTCCATTTCCGATTATTGACATTCATCTGTGAAAATCTCCATTTTCGATTATTGACATTCATCGGTGAAAGTCTCCATTTTCGATTATTGACATTCATCGGTGAAAATCTCCATTTTCGATTATTGATATTCATCGGTGAGAGTCTCCATTTTCGATTATTGACATTCATCGGTGAAAGTCCCCATTTCCGATTATTGACATTCATCGGTGAAAATCTCCATTTTCGATTATTGACATTCATCGGTGAAAGTCTCCATTTTCGATTATTGACATTCATCGGTGAAAGTCTCCATTTCCGATTATTGACATTCATCGGTGAAAATCTCCATTTTCGATTATTGACATTCATCGGTGAAAGTCCCCATTTTCCATTCCTGTTCTTCACTGTAACATATGCACACAATTATTTTCTGTTATTAAATATACTTTAAATTGTACTTTCTCCTCTAGGAAAAATTAGACAAGCAGTTTTTGAACATACCACTAAATAATGTTCTTATTTTATTTTATTGAAATATTAAGTTTTGATTGTCAATGGTATTTATCATTTCTCCCGGCGATCTTACACGTCATTCGCGAAAAAATAGAGATTTTGTCCGACGTGCATACTGCCGTGCAATTTAAAAATTAACGTAATAGACGTAAAATTTAAAATTTTGATTTTTATACGCTTGGTATTTTTGCATGATAAACAATCTATAACCAAAGAAATTTTCTTTTATCAGATTTGTGAAATTTTGTTTTAGAGTTCATAGCATTATCAAATAGAAAGATTTTCAATTGCACTGTAGAAAATGAGCCAAATACGCTTTAATTAACTCACAAAAATAATATTCCAAAACTGTATGAGTTATATATCTTCTTTAAACAATATTATTGATATTGTACCTTATAATAAAAGAGCATACTAGATAATTAAAAAAGTTTTTATTATTTTAAAAGGATTTACTTTAATATTTGCGCATTGTCCCTTTTTAAATAATATAAAAGATTTTTGAGAAAAAATGTAAATTTTTTAAAAAAGCTATAAGTTTCAAGACCAAAAAAAATGGCTATTTTTGATTATGCATTGCACTTGAAGAGAAATAGTTTCTAAATTTATTTCTGATTGAGATAATTCTAATTACAATATCTAACACAGCATGAAATTGAAGTTGTGCATATAATTCATGATAATAGTAGCAATAAAATAAGTTTATAAATAATTAAGATTACATACTTTTAGCGAATAAAATTTTATTTCATAATAATGCTTCAATCCTTTAATTTAAATTGCAAATAACATGCTTTATTATCCTCCAAAACTGTTTTACAAAATCATTACTCGGTTGTTTTTGTTTTTTGTCACTATTTTAGTTACCGGAAAGATAATAAAGGGTTTATCACGAAACATATCGTGTCACGATTAAGTTCCTTTCTTTGTTCACAAATATCACATACATTAAAATATCTTGATCAGAACATTGTCTCTTTATTTACACTGTTAGAAATTTCTCAGCAAAACTGTTAAATAACAATCTATTTCATTGTTATTTTACCATATTAAGACAAAACAGTCAAATAACAATAAATACGATGATATTGAAGCTGTTAAACGTGAGAAAACAGATTATTAATTGCTCTCACCTACTACGGTCAAACAACAGAATTTTATTGCTCCTACTAGATCCACCAAATCTAGTTGGGTTAAAATTAGTTCATCCAAATATGATTTAAGGCAATTTTTTTAAATAATTACCTTTTTCAAGTTCTTTATTTTTGAAAAAATATTTCTATTATTGTTATTAACAATAATCAAAAGTAACAACTGTTAATATCATTTGTAATAAAAATATTTATTTTCACAAAAATAATAGAGTTTTTTGTTTAGTACATGAAACATCCATTTTCTATTCTCCTTCCTCTAATTTCATAAAATTACATTATTCTTTAAACTTGGCGTTTGTTGTGTGAGATCCATTTAATCAATATTATAAATATAAAGCAAAGCATACGCTTACTTAAATTCCTTATTTTTCTAGAAGACCCATTACCAAAGTGCTTTTCCCATATTGCCGCTTTTTTGCTTGGATAAGCTACTTTTTAACATATTGCCTTTTAAAGGAAACATTATGAAAAGAGGTTGAAGAACGGAATGAGTCTTGAGACCACATAACATTCATTCGTTCCATCAATTTAAATCAAGATTAATCACAATATCCTGGGTTGATATCGAGCTTTTAAAAAAACGTCTTGTATGCTTTAAAAACTGGAAAAATTGTTTTGCTGTCTTTAAATATATTTTGCTAAATATTATATGTTTTAATACATAGTTGAGATATTTAAGATGAATGATTATTTGAATATTGACTCGAACAAAAGCTTTGAGATGTTTTAGTAAAAGCATTATTTATGACATGCATTAGGTTTGATAAATGAGCTTTAATATACTTTGTTAAAAAATTATGTTTCCTTTTTGAATACTAAATTATTAAGAAATGTACTGCGCACTGCTTTTAACAATTATGTAAAGTAAAATCTGTGTTTTAAAATAAAACTAAATGTAATTTTATTTATTTGTAATTTTTAAACGATTTTAATTCCAAAACTTTTCTTTACCCAGGATTCATTAATAATATTTTTATATAAAGAATTATGTTTTCTTTTTGGATACTAAAATATTAAGAAATGTACTGCGTGCTGCTTTTATCAATTATGTAAAGTGAAATCTTTGTTTTAAAATAAAACTAAATGTAACTTTATTTATATGTAATTTTTAAACTATTTTAATTCCAAAACTTTTCTTTGCCCGGGATTTATTTTTTCTGAAAACATGTTACCATAAATTAATTAATGTATGGTCATTGATTTTTAAATTCATTACTGAAAAGAAAGTTTAATAGGGGACATTTATTCGGACGCCAATTAGCCAAATAGTCCAATTAACTGGATCATTCGGCGATTATTTTATTCCAAACTTTTTTTTACCTTTTTTTTTTCAAATAAATTTTGAAAAACTAATAAGTTTCAAAGGTATTTTCAAACGTGTCAGGAAAACACAAAACAGTTGTGCTATCGCAACAGTAAAAATTAGAGATTGTTGAAAGATTTTTAAAAAAATAGATGTATCATAGCACTTGAATATGACATAGGCATCTACATCGGATATTAAAAAAAGCTATTTGATTTTAAGATTTCTTTCAGTTTTCTACAAAAAAAATGGCAGTATGAAACGTAAAGGCTAAACTTTAAAGATGCAGAGAAAATACTATGTTTTTGGTTCCCGGAAAAACGTTCATTAGTGAACAAAAAGCATCGCTTTATCTGTTTTCTAAAGCAATCCGCTATTTTTAAGTAAATTTTGAAGAAATGTCAGGAAAGCACAAAACAGTTGCGCTATCGTTACAATAAAAATTTGAAATTGTTAAAAGATTTTAAAAAAACGTGAAAATAGACGCATCATACCATACCATAGGCATATCAGAGGCACGTTATTTACATTGGATATGAAAAAAAGCAATTTTATTTTAGGATTTTTATCGGTTTTTTTAAAAAAATCAGAGTGAGGCGAAATCATTGTGAAGCAAAATCATTGTGAAGCGAAAAAGTTGAACTCTAAAGATGCAAAGAAAATATTATACCATGGGTTCCCAGAAAAACGTTCATAAGTTAATAAAAAGCATTGCTTCATTTATTTCCTGATTTATATATTTTATAATTACTAATTATAATATGCAACGTGCTAAATATAATATTTTTCATTTATTATGACCAATTTAGGACAAAATTATGAAAATTCAAAATAATAAAAGAAGTAGAAAAACATGTTTGATAACACTTCTGTTTGAAAGGGTTAGCAATATTTAGAGTTCAGATAACAAAATAAATAACTATAATACGTTATGTAGCTCTTACTTATGAAAACACCTTTTTCTAATTAAAGAAATTTCTTTTTTAAAATTGCACTACAAACACCCCTTCAAGATTCATTTAATTAAAAGTATATTTAAAAATTTGATTAGTTCTCTTTTTCTATTTAGTGCATCTTAATTAGTGCCTTTTAGTTTTGATCATTTCATAAAGAAAAATAATATCAATGTGATTTTTTTACTGAGACAAATAATTCATTTTAATAAATAAAAAAAATAGCATAATTATATTTTAACGTTTTCAATTTTACAATGTCATTATTTTAATTATTGTAACTTTTCATTATTTTGAAACAGAAAGATATCAGTTTTAAGACACTTTATTAAATTAACAAATCAGTTGAAAATTTCCTACTTAAATGCTTGAAAAATTCATCACTTATAAGGGCATAAATTTTATGAATAAGAGAACTAGTTAAAATATTATCAGCAAATCGCTTAAAAATCAATATAAAATATGCATTACTCCAAATATTTTGAATTCGCCAGCATGCTCCAAGTTTGAATGACGTTGTTAAAATATTTTATGGAACCAAAAATGTAAGATATTCTTGATTTATTTCATGACTCTTAAGCTCAATCTTAGTAACAGCAATGAAGTCGATATCTATTTAGTTCACTAGCATATTTGCATATGAATGTAATTGCAAATGATAACGCTCTTATGTTGTCCTTTATGTTATTGTTATTTAAGCGCTATGATAGGTTTAATGAATGATTGTGATAAAATGATCTGTCAATTATTTAGATAATACACTAGAAAAGAAAATGTTTCGAAAGGGTAAGTACATTTAAACTAACCCACCTATTTATTATTTGTCTTTATAATGTTCTACTGACAATGAAAATATTAAAAATAGTTAAGTGATAATAAAGCATTTAAAAGTAAACATACATTGCAAAACTTTCTCAAGGCTTTCCTCTTTACAGATATTTATCTTAAAAGCTCTTACAAATAAATAATTTAGAAGCAAACTTAAGATTCATTGTTTGACAAATTTTTAAGTTAAATTTAGTCTCATGAAAGCTAGTTTTTATGACTAAAATGTTATATTCTAATGACTTATTTTATCGAATAAAAAAATTAATGGTAGTTATCCGTCAAATGAAGTATAATTTATTATTTAATAATGAACCTATTTTAATAATGCTTTTTTGCTCTTTGAAACTAATAGTTTCCTAAACTGCAAATGCCTTAATACACTTTCAAAATAGTGATTGTAGAATATCCAGTATAACACATAAATAATGGGTACATGTACAAATAGATACATGTGCTGAATATGAATAGATACATGTGCTGAGCATGTGCAGATAATATGCTGAATTCATATTTAAAATATCATTGTAAATGTAAAATATATTAAATATTACAGTAAAATTTTGCTTAATTTCAGTAAATAAATTCGCAAATTGTCAATAAAATTTACTGCGTTCATTAACTGTTCCTGTAAGATCTACTACATGCATTTAGTTAACATTTACATTTAAGCTAATGTAACTATAAACTTTACAGTATTTTAAAATATGAAAAAATTTTAAAGATCACTATCAAATTTATTTCATTTTATTAAATGAAGTTATAAATTGTCAATAACATTTACTGCGTTTTAGTTAATTTTTTCTGTAAAATTTACTACATACATTTAACTAGCATTTACTTTTCAATTAAGTTACTATAAATTTTACGGTACTTCAGTTGACGTCACTGTAATATTTACTATTTTTTAGTGAATGCTTCAGTAAATCTTACGGTATATTTTATTCTGGAAAATATTATGGTAAAGTTGTTTTTACCGTAAAAAGTACTATAGCACCTTAAATGCCGGTATTATGAAAATTAAATGTTTAGAAATTTTCTTTACAGTATGAAAAATTTAATCATTAAAAGCTTGCAAATTGAATGTCATTTTCATGTATAGAAAAAAAAATAATAATAGCAAATTTATTTCATCTCCCAAATTTAAAGCAACACTTGGCAGAAATTGAAATTTCAAAATGTTTCCTTTTATAGATCCTTTAATTAAATAAATTTAGATCTTCTCTCCAACTTAGGTGCATCACTTGTCACAATTGTAACATAGACTAAATTGGAAAATGATCTTTTAGAGTTCGCGAATTTAGGAAAAAATCAATTGTGTAAAAGAAAACAGATGCCAATATTACTTACCGATTCCCAAATATTATCCACATTATACTCATAACCACTTTTCCGGCGACATCTTAAAATTAAATTAAGAAAGCATTATTATCGATTTCCTTTCTAAAACTGAAATGAGTTTTCCTTTACCTCTAATCCAACGACACAATGTCTTGTTTAAAAACTAAAATATTTATACCACTGAACCATTACTTTAATTTAATTTTCCGCCTTTCTACTTCAAAATATTACCCAATATTCCAGAAAATTTGAAAAACAAACTATACAGTCTTAAGCAGAAAGTGTAATTTTAAAAAATGTTTTGACAGATCTGATGATGTATTAGCTGTTTAATCATTGCTGAATAACCAGATTATTTTGTTTCATTTAGATATCATAACTTTTATTGGCGAAATAAATGCTGGCTTTTTTGTAAGCCATTAACGTTAACAACAAATGTCTAAGACGTCGTAAATTTCTTCTTTATCAGGCGAATCACGTTTGCAGCAAGAGTTAAAAGTATTTTATACTCCCAGAAAAACAGAATGTTTTAAAAGGGAAAAGAGATTTTTTTTTATTTTGATTCTGGTTAAAGTTTCAAGTGTTTTATTTAATTTTGATCTTATAATTTAATCACACTTAACTGGCAGACACAAACAGCTCATTTTTTCCTTTAAATTAAAGAAAAGTTAATAAGGTTTAGAATTTTCAACAAAAAAAACGTGTCATTGTTTTGTTACTTAATTTTTTTCCTTCAAAATGGTAAGGGATTTTTTGTTTCTGCCTCTCGCAAAAAAAAAATTAAAATCAATTATTCAGTTTTACTAGACGTTGAGACTTTTTAAAAATAAAGTGTGTTCTGAGTTGAAACTGCTTCTAAGATGATATTTATTCTTTTTTATCATCACATATTTGTTGGTAATGTTGTAATTTGTGGTAATTTGTTGGAAAAGATTTCTGATGTAGCAGCAATAAACTGGCATCCACGTTTTCATCCAAAATTGCAAAAAATATCGACTTTTCCGAACTGCAAAAGCACGGCTCTCATCAGAATGGCAGCACATGAATGATGAAAAGAACCAGAGATAAGAAAATACGTTATTGCCGACAAACGTTATTAAAAATAAATTTACGAACAAGCTTTTCAACTTATGACAGATCAGCTCATCTTTTTGTCTTTAATCTTGCTTCAGTCATATCAATAACAGTAAATTATCTCAGTTTTAAACAGCCTTGTATTGGAAATATTTTTTGCTCTGATTTGCCTCCTACATCCGCTACCGTCCCCTTGGCTACTGCGGCCCATCCCCCTCTCCGAACATTAACTTAAATTTTTCTTAATTGACATATTGTTATCCTGATGATAAAAAAGTCATCTTTTATGTGCTTAAAACTTATCTACCTTTCTTCTGTTTCAACTAAGGGGAAAAGTCTTTCTTTGAGTTAATTTTCTCGTAATTGTACATTTTACGCCATTATGGTGATATGCTAATACTCAATGTTCAAAAAATAAATGCGTAAAAATTAGAGTAATTTTGGTCCAATAATTAAATTTTTGAATTTAAATAACGAGTATTCGATTCACATTTCATAAAGAAATATGAATCGAAGACTCGTTTTTCAAAGAACACATTTTAGATATTATAATCTTAAAATTAGTTACGAAATCAAATTTAAAAAATGCTTTTTTTGCAAAAACAAAAGGTTTTTTGAAGATAGTTAAACTTTTAGGCTAGCAGAAAAAAAGTGTAGCTGAAATCTTGAAACTATGGGTTTGAAAATCTTACATGAGTTTTCTTAAATATTTGAGCTATCTAAATATTATTTTTGGTTTTTAAACTTTTTTTCATAATTCTGTAACTAATTGTCTAAATCCAAAATGCGAAAATCAAAAATGGTTATTGAGAAATCCAAACTTTCGACTTTAATGTCGACCTAAAACTTTTTTTAGGAGTTTTCTCGAATATTTGAGAAATCTTAATATGAGATTTGGTTTTTTTAACTAATCATTATAATACTATCAAAATACTAACGCAAAGATCAAAAATAATTATTAAGGTGTCCAAACTTTTCACTTTAATGTGGGTTTTAAACATCCCATAGAGCAAAAACCACGGTTAATTTACCATATTCTATTACCATATTTTTACCATATTAATTTTACCATATTTTGACCATATTTTTTTCTTAGTGCATGATTTTGGTGTCTAATATATTACATATAATCACTGTTTCTCAAGCTCTGATATAGGGGAGAATATAAGACCTTGCACCACATGTTCTAAGAAAAGTTACAATATTTTTAATCTTATCATTTTATACATGAAGCACCATTGTACCTCTTATCAGTGTAAATATTAAACAGTGTTGTACCACACATCAGAGTAAATATTTACGCTCGTAGGTGAGAGCGCATTCAGTATATATAGTAGATACTTTTAACAATCGTAAAGTTTGGCGACTATTTCTGGTTATCCAGAGGTATAGTTTGTAAAAGCAACTAATATTGATTTTCTTATTGATGAGGAATTTTTTTAATCAATTTGACACCCTTTAAAACAAACATTTGAAAGTAGTTAAGTAACTTTGAATAGGGAGAAAGTAGATATAGAAGGTAAGCATGTAACAATTTTATTCTCTATATGATAAAATATCAATTTTTTAAGAATAGCAAATCTTTTAAGTTAGACCTAGCAAAATCAAAAATGTGTAGGCTAGTTTTTTCTTGATTCAGAGTCAGGATAATCTAAACTGGTTCCGTTACATATTTAATAGCTCAATTAAAACTTATTTTTAAATTGCGTCATTAGATGCAGTCAGTAAATTAATCAACATTATTTTAATAATTAATGGTAAAATAATTGGACTCAACAATTGCTATTCTAAGTACTGTTCTTGAGATTATTCAAAGGTAGGTAGATACTTTATTTACTTCGCACTGGAGCTGAACAATGAGCTATTCGAGACGGTCTGGAAAACATCCCTGAGTATGATCCGAAGATCTGCCATCGCAATTTTGATCCTCTGCAGAAGGGAGGGCTCCCCTGCTTTGGTAACCTGGCGATAAGCGTGCGAAGTCGATCACTTTACGGTAGAACAGTTTAACCAGGACCGATACCGCGCAACCTCGGTCCCTACCCAGACTGATCGAAGTAATCACCCACCCGCTTACTGACAGCAGCCAATGATGCTTAACTTCAGTGTTCTACTTGTAACCGTGTCTTTACGATCAGTCCACTGCTGAACAAGATTATTTAAAACTTTCTATGATTCCTGGGAGAATTTATGATTTTGCTATAATTACATGAAAAGATGGTCAAACGGAATTATAAGTAACAGGAATATGCCTCTTAAATTAAAAGATCTTTGGTAATAGTAATTTTTAAAAATCATACATTACGAAACGACAATAAGATACTCCTTACGACACAGGAAAGAAATCTTTCATAATCTCCTGGTTTAAAATTACAGCATGTATAAAATTTTATGTTTTTAATAAATCTATAGGTTTTCAATAAAAATAATTCGGTATTTTTATAATTTATTAACAGAATAGCCGTTCTTCTTACGGAAGGAAAAAAATGATAATCAAGCACAAATCATGCACAAAAGTTAAAGTTATATGCGGGCACAATTCGAAAAGGTTAAATAATTCCCTTTTTTCAGTTATTATTATTTGTTGCCTTTTAGTTGACTCGAGACTACTCATGATATTTAAAATTTACCCCAAACAATAATTTTTCTCCCCTACTTATCCTCTTAAAGGGACCTATTTTCCTAATATCTATATTTTATTGAGTATTAATGCAGTTTTAATATATACGAAATATATTAATATAATCCTTTTTACATGCATTAATGTTTTTGGTACATATTAAAGCTGCATTCATTATAATAATACTAGTAGTGCCTATTAGCAAAATTATTTAAGTAGCATTGGCAACAATAGTTATTTTTCACATTTCTCATGAATGAATTGGTACCATTTCTAAATTAATTTTGCCATTTAGCACATGGCTTATTTTTTTATTCAATTAGTACCTATCACCATAATTAAGAATCATTGGCGTCAATAATAGTTTAACGATTTTTTTCACGCTGTTTTGAACAAATTAGTACCCTTTTTCTATCAGTTTTACTTTTCAGTACAAAACTTAGTTTTATTATTTTAAATGCTGTTGGATTTAAATAATTTTGTTTCCCCTAAACACCTAAATCATAAATTTAAACAAAATAAACACGTAGATTCATATAAATTTACAACACCTATTTTGATAATGTTGTCATGTTGTCCACCGTGCTACCTCATTCAAGTTGATCATTGATTTTATTAGATATAAAAAATAAAAGGTTATTAAATATCTAAGGACGTACGATAAACTTCTTTGTATGAGAAAGAAATAAGGTAGCAGAGATTACAGATATAATTTTTAAAATATCTGTAAAAGCAGAATCATCTGCATTTTACTTCTTATCAATGACAAGTTCTGAACCAATTAAAAAAATTTATTTTCCAAACGTCTCTCACGAAAGATCTAATAGAAATTTTTGAATGAGTTTCAGAATCGGGGACTAAAATTGTTCTTTTTACCCATTGTTCAAACTTCAAGACGGTTCAGATGGTCCAAAATTGCATAAAAGGGTTTAGAATCGTGAGAAACACACTTAGGCAAACTCTTTATTTTATTATTATAGATTTTACTTAATGCAAATACTTAAATACTTCATTTAAAAATAAGTTTTATTTTCGAAATATCTAGTTTCAATCCAAGTATAGATGCAATTTGGTCCAAGATACACAATTTTCCCCTCTGCCTCCAAACTTCAGTCATCTTCAGTCACACTTTTCAGTCATGGATGAATGTTATCCTGTGGAGGATTATTAAAATTGCATACAAACGTATTTTAAAACTATTTAGTTGTAAATATTTAAATTTCCATTGTGGTCTACATAGCTCTTTGAAAAAGAAAAATCACCAAAGTCGTTAAAAGTTGAAAATACTTTCAACAAATTTATTAGCTTGTTCTAACTATCGCGTGAAAAATCTAACCATTAAATAAAAAATGATTCAATATATTTCGTTTATAATTTTTCTTTACCAACTCTTGTGGTTCCCTACCAACCTATTATTTCACTGACTTCAATTCACAATCAATAATGTTTCTACAGAAATATCTTGAACTCATAACACGTATATTCTGCATTAATTTAATACCAAATAAGTAATTTTATAAAAAGAAACTTTTTTTTAATTCTAAATATAGTTACACTCTCCGAAATAAAACTCTCACTTTTGACGATTGTGCAATCCCTATTTCGTAATTTTTAGAAGCATTTCATCATGAAATCCCGTGATTTGAGAGGAAACGCAAAATCTCTAATATCTGACGAAAATGTTTCCTTAATCATCGCGAATCTCATCGCAGTGTATTATGGGAAAACTAGAATGGCAAGAATAGAAAGAAGACTTCACGATTGAACCTAGAATGATTTAAGAAAACCGATATGTATTGTTTTCTAGCAGTTAACATCTTACTAAGAAGATCCTAGGTTCGAATCCCGCTTCGGGCATAGATATGATTTTCTAATATTTTTATTCCTTCCTGGTTCTTCATATTATTAAATATTGCTCTTTTTACAATTATAAATCTCCTCCTAATAACACATTGGATAATTAAAAATCTGGATTGGATCAATTATGGATTGGATTATTGCAAAGATAACCCAAGTAAATTCAAACATAATTAACAAATACTATCATTATTAACAGATAGAGATGAAAGTACTTTACTTAAATCCTACACATCCAACAAATAAACCTATTTGAAGTAAAGTTCATGAATGTCAATTTTTTATCTTCAAATGTTGCGTGTCTAAAGAAAATTAAATTTTTTTTTGTTTCCAGCAGATAAAAATTACTTTAACCTTTACTGTCTTCTAAGAAGGAAATATTTCAAACTCACTTATACTTACTGCCATATTAAGACAATTTTAATTAGTGTTCAAGCATAAGCTTTCTGAGTTAAAAGCAAAACCACAGGCCAAAAACCGAGATGAGTTTTTCTAAGTTAGTTAAATGCATTTATCAACCTGACACTTTTAATTTAATATTTAAAGTTCATTTCAAAACTTAACTTTTTTTTATTGTTTTGCTCCCTATGTCAGAGATTTAACAAAATACTTAACGTTAAGTGGAAGTTACATTTAATTTAATATCCCATAAAATAATTACTTTATTTAATAAGTACATTCCAAGATTGAAGTTAAAAAGTTAAAAAAATTACTACTTTTTTGTTTCCTTTAAATTAAATTTAGTAGCATTTTTTATTAAGATTTCAAATGAAAAAATTTACAAATTTTAGTATTTTCTGTGTCACACACACACACACACACACACATATATATATATATATATATATATATATATATATATATATATATATATATATATATATATATATATATATATATATATATATATATATATATATATATATATATATATATATATATATATATATATTTATATATATATATATATATATATATATATATATATATATATATATATATATATATATATATATATATATATATATATATATATATATATATATATTGTTGAAAGTTTTATAACTTCATACTTTTTTTACTTATTTATTTATTTGCTCGTATTTATTTATTTTTGCTACCTTTTAAATTCTTTACCTTCTAGTAAGAAAAAATTTCGACATATGCATTAATATTTATGTCTGGAAGCATCAAATCTCTTTCTCGTATTAGTTTTTTTTACTTTGTTCAATTTTCCCCTTACTTTTGACAACAAGTCACGCATGAAATTATAAGATGATGATCTCGAGAGAGAGAAATAAATTTCTGTAAATAAATGGATAAATAATCGTTATGTAAAGAAAAAAAAGTGTTAAAAATTGTTAGAAAAGCACTTAACATCGCAATCACTTTTGAACAAATTGAAATTTTGAAAAAAAGCACGTGTTACGTTTATATATCAAAATAGCCTTTTCAGCGCGTCAAGTTTTTACTGAGTAATTGCATTTTGGCTTGCAAAGTCTCCCACGTGGGCTTTTTTCGAACAGTTTAACAATAATAGTTGAATAGCTTTATTGCCCCCGTTATAATTATTTGAATATACCACCTGCAGAAAAGTATCCGGAGATCTGGTAGTACGGACTCGCAGAGTCCAGTAAACACCTTCTAGAAGAGAGAAGGCCTCCGCATTGATCAATTCAGTAGTTTGGTGTAACGAACATAAACTCCGCAGTGGTGAAAAAAAATAAGATAAATGTCACTACGTTAGTGCCACTAAACTGCGCAATGGGGTTAAAATACGAAAGATGTCGCAGCATTCGGACTGCAAAGGGATCGGATTTCTCGTTTATGGTAACTCGTGCGGGGTCCTTCTCTCTTCTAGGAGGTATTGGTCCAGAAGCATGTATTAAAACGACGTTTGTTCCACTTCTGCATCGATGATAGTCTATCTGGACTCTCATGAGAATACTTTGTAAGTTGGAGAACAGCATTGTCCAGAATGTCCACATATTATTTTTCCAACCATAGGAACTAAGAGACTCAGACCAAATTATAGAAAAACACCTCATAGCTGTTGTTCCTCCGAGATCTACTTCTTTTAGTGAGTGTCTGGATACTTTTGACCATATAATAATCAAATGAAACGTACTTATATTTATAAGCTCTTGTAATGTTCCGAGAACTTTATTAACAAATCATTATTTCGAATTGTTAAACTGATGAATAAAAGTTTGTAAGATAAATCGATAAGTGGTCAAAAAATCTGAGAAAGAAAAAGTAATTAAGTGTGTTAGAGAAGTTGAGCCTTAATATAATTCGAAATTACTGCAAACCTAATGTGGTGCTCAGAGGAACCATATTATCGCACTTCTTAACCTTTCTAACGCGATACGATGGTTCAATTTAAACGGGAACTTAAACATACTAAAGCTGCACGAAATTTGCATCACAAAATGGTTCAAATTATTGACATTATGGTTCAGTGTTGAACCGATTTTTCCGAGAGCATGTCTTTTAAATATTTTATTACAATAAATCTTTCTCTAATCAGTTTATGTTTTAATTTTCTTATCTGAAATGAAATCTTTTTCCCAACTGTTTCTTTTATCCATTCATTAAATATCTTCTTAATATGATTATCTTTCAATTGTGTTCAAAATGCATCGTCTTCCTCCTTCTTTTGAAATAAGTTTCTTAAATCACCATAACAATTGTTATTTTGCGGGGAAAGCAAAATGCATGCTCTCTTTTCCCCTTTGCTCTCTTTTGTGCTCTCTTTCTAGAACGGAAATATTCCTTAACAGTTGCATAGCTATATATAATTATTTAAGTTTAATGAAATAAACGGAACTCATTACGATAATAATCTTAATAGCTTCTCAAAGATTAATTTTTTCTCAGTAAACGTGGATATGCGTGCTTTCTATTTAAAGTAATAAAATTCTCATTTTGGGAGAACATTTTCACCACAAAAATTAATACTAAATAAAACTAACTAGCAGTTAGTTTTGTTATGTAATACCTTAATAAGGCTATAATTTCTAAGAGGATTATTCTCTCCTATTTATTTTAAGTTGTTAAGTAAAGTTACTGATGATTAATTTAATTGTCATTGTGTTTCTGTTCTTTATTTTCAATGATATTCTCTACATTGCATAATCTAAATTCCATGAGTTTTCTTAAATTCCTCCAAATTTGTTGTTGTTGTTTATGTCTTCTGACCTGACGAAGTCAGACCAGATCTATGAGTCCCTTTGACCTGAATGAAATCGAAGACCAAAAGAGGAATGGAGTAGATGTCTTCCCAGAGAATACCTAGACAGTCCAGGATATGATCGGAGGAAGTTCGGTGTAGATGGCATTTAGGCCAAATTTTCTTAAATAGTAAAAGTGAATTTCGGCAACTACCCTTTGTGGGCCATTGGAATCCTAGAGGTTAAGGCTGCACAATTCCATGACGAATGGCATGATTGTGACAATGTGGTAGGCATTATGCACCGACCGTTTTTACTTCTCAGACAAGATGGTACCCACAGATCTGAAGCTTGTCGAGCCACCACCAGTGGTATAACTCCAGTCTTTTATAATGAAAACCCAGTGAAATAACCACAAAGCTATCATGGTTTAAATCAGAAATTAATTATTATTATCAGTTTTTGGAACTTATCTATCTCTGATATAAATATAATATATAATAGTAATAATAGCTTTTATATTAATAATTTAATAATAACATTTTATAATTTTTCCCGAAACAGAAGGTTATTTTATTTCAAGAAGAAAATTGAATCATGAAGAATATTTTTTTTCTTCCAAAACTGCATTTTTAACAGTAAAAGCCATAATTTTCCTGTCATACTAAACTGATTAAATATTTTTTGATTACTACTGCAATTTCATAAGGCCACAGCATTGAAAAAGGACATCCTTAAAAAATTCAATTAATCACACTATTTACAAGTCCATAGCACTACTTTTAGGAATTTTGAACATTTTTTTTTCTCTAAAATAGTATTATAAAAACTACCATCCTTAATTTTTCAAATTTAACTGAATTAATTAAATATCTTTTATTTTTAATATTTTATTGTAAATTTACAGCTATAGCCCGAATTAGAGATATAAAACAGTAACTAAATTTCTGAATATTCTGAATACTGGCTGAATTTCAAAATATTTAAGTATGGAATTCGAAATACGGATTTAATAAACTTTTTGCAAAGTTAAAAAAAAAAATTTTTTTTATTTTTTTTACATGTTTCAATCTTGGTTACCAACTGAAATAAAATTAAATCTTCTAGATTCTTCCTTGAAGAAAATTAAAATCGAGATTATGTCTTGAAGATAAGGCAAAATGTTATGCGATTCTGCATTGAAAAAAGTAAGGCTCGTGATTATGTCTTGAAGATAAATCACTGGATTATGTGATTCTGCTTTGAAGAAAATAAAGGTAGTGATTATAACTTGAAGTAAGAAATTTTACTTTGAAGAAGATTAGATTTTTTTTCAATTCACTGGACTTGTTGCTTATTGCAAATATTATCAGTTGTTTAACTTTATCATAGTAATCAATATTTTAATTATTAGGCATAATAACGATTTATTTTAAACAGTAGCCAAATTTATCTTATCAACATAAACTGTGATGTCGAAAATAGGGTTCAGATATCCTTAAATTAGTATTATAGCGAATTAATAATATAGCGAATTAATATTATACCTAGTATATGTATAATTTCTGTTAATCTATATGATGGAGCTCACTCCATGGGACTTTAATATCTATCAGTGTGTGATAGTTCACAAATATGACACTCATCGCTGACTATACTAAATACAGATTGGTTTTCATATGATTTCATATATAATTAGTTGAGGTGTACAAATTTAAACGAACAAATTCAAACGAACATATTTTATTTACTTGTATAATATTTTCCAAGTATTAAATACTTAGTTAATGAATGATGCTATAAGTAGCATAGTAAAATGTTAATCAATTTACGACATAACGACATAAATTTATCAACCTTAAATTTATGTAGTTTCATACAGCAAATTTTGTATCATTTTAGAATATTTATTGAACTGTGACAATTTAAGTTTAATTAATTTTTTGGTAAAATTTGTAGCAAAGCTTAATTCATACAAAAGAGATCTGACTCAAATTACTTTGCTTATTAAAATTATTTTTTTTAATGAAAGTAAGTATTAAGAATTTTGAATCTAACTTTGGGTAAAATATTAACTCACTGAGAATGATGAGTTACCAAGTTTCGCATTTAAATCACTCTACGCTGTTATTATGACAAATTAAGTTGAAATTTACATTATGTTCATACCTAAAATGAGGTAATTAAAATTACTCTCATTTTCTAAATTACTAAAGTCAATTTGCAAATATTAAAGTCGTAAATGTTTCCTTTTCTATGTAACTAAAGTTGTTATGTATTAAAATAGGTAAGTTTACGCTTTTAAAAGAATCAACTATGAGGTAATAATATAATTCTAGTAATTGTTTGCTTGCAAACATCAATCTATAAGAAAAATATACCAGATTTCAAAACTTGAGAATTAGTAATCCTTTGTGATAAAATTATGATAAAGTAAAAGCAACATTTATCCTACGAGCAGTAGAATAACTAGGGATGATTAAAAAACATTTATACGAATCGACAAATTTCATGGGAATCGACGAGAAAAAAGCATGCATTAGAGCATGAAGAATTGGCAGATAAAATGATTTAAAAAAATTAAAAAATTAGTGTTTTCAGAACAATTGATAAATATGGTTCGGTAGTGAGAATATGAAATAAAACTAACGTTTAAATCAAAATAGGTCCCTTTTTATCATCCCTTTAACTATTTTTCATTAATTTATCCAAATACGTCACAAAACAGGAAATAGAACAGCCAATAAAACGATTTCTAATAGGAGATATTATTTTTTAAATTAAAATTGGTTAGAATATGAAAATTATTACTGCGTTTATTATTATTATTATTATTATTATTATTATTATTATTATTATTATTATTATTATTATTATTATTATTATTATTATTACTATTATTATATCTACTGTAAATGTTATCGTTGTGAAAAAAGGGGGAGATCATTTGGGGCAAAATTTAAAAAATTCAAAATACCTCAAGAAACCAAAATGTAAACAAATTTGCAAAATCTAAAAAAGGTGTCTTAGGTGATAATATTAAGATTGTACCAAATCATGTTAAATACGTAAGCTTTAATTGTTATAATCTTGGATCATTGTCTTTTATAGACAATTTCAATTTAAAAAAAAAAGAAAAAAATATATAAAACGTAAAGAATAAGCGTGTCTGAGTGTCTGTGTGTCGGATAGTGAGTATATCGTAAGCTTTAAAAATAGGACATTCAACATGAACTACAATTGTACGCGAATTAAGAAGAACTATGTTTGATTTTTTTAAACTATATTTTTAATACAGAGACATTTAAGGAATGGAATTTTCTCATTATCTTAGCAAAAGCCATTGATTTAAAATAAATTATAGACTATTCAGTTTTGTCAAATATTTCAAAGATTGCATCAGTGATATTTTCTAGCTTATGCCTCTAATAAAAAAGTCATGTATTGCGCTTTCTCTAATACCAACTTTTTTTTCGTTATGCCAGGTTATCTGAATGATCAACGTGATCATGGTAACATAGGTGAGACTACGTCACTAAGTTAGTATTTCTAAGGTTATCTGAATCCACGTGTAAATTTTGTTTTTAGTTATGCTTTTATTACTATATAGCTAAATACTTTTAAATTTATGATAATGTAAATTTTAAAAAAAATGTTTTGTACTGTTAAGAAAAATGGATGTAAGAATACTGAATTAAGTCATTGAAGTTGATGCTGATTACAACTGCACCAATTCTGTATATTTTTTATGGCTTCTTGAAGATATAAATACCGAAGAAAGTAGTTTGATTGTGGTAAATTTTAAATATCATGGGTTGATTCTAGCAACAGCAGTATGGCAGATGATACTGAATACTGTATCATCTGGCATAATGCTGAGTGTTACTATGATTTCTCAGTACTAATTATTACTCTAAAACTATCTTTTTGGCATTTTCTATCATAAAATTAAGAATAAAAGTACAGTATAGATAAGAAAAAGGTGAACTAATCATTATTGAAGAACTTTCATCGGTTATACAAATCAGTCGACTACAATAAAATATTAATTGAAATATAAAAATTAGTAGGAAAATTGATTTTTTTAAAATGTTTTGCAAAAGATTTTCACTTCGTGGTAGTCTCGTTACTTCTTTCCAAATACGATTTTCTTATGTTTCTTTAGATAGCCTGTTTACTGATTCGTATTCATGTTATACGAAATTCAAAATCCCCAAATTATACCATAAATTATTTAATGGCAAATATTTAACGGTATTTTTTTTTCATTTTAAAATTGCTTTTTGGATCGTAAAGTAGATTTCTTTACTGATTTTGAAACGAAATTTAAGTAAAACTTTTCATGTAGAATATTTTATTAATGAAACAAGTTACAATTGAATTATATCTAAGGATCGGTACAAATTTTAATTTGTTCTATTTATTTATTTTGATTTTTATTTAAAGATTTTGATTTATTTTAAAAATTTTAGCATTCTTTATGATGTTAGATTTCACTTCTTAAAAACAATAATATTAAGACAAAAATAACAAAACAAAATTTCATTACAACTTTAAATCTTGGACACTATTACATAGCACACTATTCTATAAAACACTATTCCATAACACACACTATTCCATAAAACACTATTCTATAAAAAAAACATTATTCTGCATTTCTTTGCTTACTTAATATCTGCTACTGAAAATCATTTATTAAAGATTTATATACTATATGAAAGATTTCAGCATAAAAATTAAATTAAACCTTGAGAGGAGAATTTTTCAGACTTTATAAATAACTTAAACTTTCAAAGATATACTCTGTTTCAAAACCAATAAAAAAAAATTTAATTTCTATTATATTTTAATGTCTCAGACACAACTTAAATAAAACTTTAGTTAAAAAGATGAATACCATATTTTTTACTCTAACATTAAAAATAAAGAAAAAGTGTTGAGAGAGTCGAAAGAGAGAACATTAATGGAAAAATAAGCCACTATTTTGTCAACAAGCAGCTCTTTATGATTTGGAAAGATAACAGTTGCCTGAAGCCATCTACCGCAAAGATATTCATCAATAAATAAAGATTCGGCCTCCACAGATCTTCGCAGTCTCTAGATGTCCAGTAAGTAGCTTAAGATTTTATCATCTTCTTTCTGCATGAGAAGCTTTCAAGAGAATACCAGATACATGTTTAGTTTGTTTTATATATCTCCGGTCTTCGCATACGCCATTGCATCTGATATAAATATAAGGACAACTAATTTTTTTAGATGTCAAGCAAGAATATTTTATTTTATTTAATAATCCTGGTTGAACAGCAAACCCAATTCTGAATTCACGACTTTCAACATCAAACTCCATGGTCTTGTAATTTTGAGTCCAACCCAAAAGACAAGGGAATTCCTAGATCAAGCATTGAAACAAACCAGCTTTCGTGGTGGACTTTCTGGTGGAACTAACCCGAATGTGCTTTACGTAAACCGCGATAAACCTCCCATAGTTAGCTTGACGGCAAAGAGATTCTTACCCATGCCGTGGATACGTCAGCAATGTGGTCGGTGCGAGCCTGGAGCTGAACTAGTACCGACTAGTTACAGCTTGGAATCAAACCTGAGTCACCTCATTAAGAGGCAAACACTCTATCCTTTGAGCCATGGCGGATCAAGCAAGAAAAATAATTTTTTTTTTTTAGTTTTCATAACCGACGTTGAACAGCTGACTCAATTCTGAGCTTAAAATCATCAATGTTCAACTTCGTAGCCTTGTAGTTTTGAATCCATAGCACAAGGAGACTAATTGATCAAGCATTGGGACAAACTAGCCTTAATGGAGGTCTTTCTTTAGGGAACTATCCCGTATTAGCAATACATGGAGAGGAATAACACGAACTCCCACGGTGAGTCTGACGGTAAGGGGATTTTAACCCATGATCCATCAACCACTGAGAATATTTTGTTAGTGCGTGCCGGGAGCAGAATCCGTATCAACCAACCACCACTGGGATTTGAATCTAGGTCACTTCATTAAGAGGCGAATGCTCTATCTCCAGAGCCACTACGGCTCTCGATATATATATATATATATATATATATATATATATATATATATATATATATATATATATATATATATATATATATATATATATATATATATATATATATATATATATATATATATATATATATATATATATATATATATATATATATATATATATATATATATATATATATATAAATTAACGGAGTTTTTTTTCTGTACAAAAAAATAAAGGCAAGTTATACTAATATAATAATAAATATTATTATATTAATAGTTATAATAACAATAGTAATATAGTTATAATAGTAATATAGTCATAATAATAAATATTTCTATTTTTAAAAAAATCGTACAATGTGTTCCTATTATTTTATTTTTAAAATTTTATAAAAGCTTCATTAGAATTTATGTACTTTCAGTATACGTTTTGAATTGTTAAAAAGCACAAAGAAATACAAAAATATGAAGGTATTTTCAAAAATTTTACATTTTGTTTTCGGCAATCTTAGAAGCGAAACAATTAAAAACATGCATATTTATAAATTTTTAACTTCTTGGTCATTATAGTTTATTTTTCACAAAAATATATCATTTCTTTTTCAAACCATGGAATTACTAAATATTTTACATAGATAATCATTTGAGGAATTATATATTATATATATATTATCATATATATTATAAAAAATCATTTGAGGAAAAATATTGCATAATAAAAGCTTTTTAAGAAAATAATTCTTTTCAATGCTATCTGATTTTTTCCAATATGAAATATATTTAATACTATTGAAAATGCATACCAAACTAATACCAAATTAATATATTGAAAATGAATATCAAAATACAATGACGACCACTCGCGTTAAATAAAGAAAAAAAAAGATTTGCTTTCATAAGTTTAACAATAAAAAAAGCTTAAGAAGGCAGTTTCCGTATCGCAAAATTTGTATCAATAATATGATATGACTTGATTCCCATTAAAATCCCATTAGCGACTTTGCTTTGCGAGCCTCCGTCTACTTTAAATATTTTTATGCAATTTGTATTTCAATAAGAAAAAATTGAAAAAAACTATAATTATTTGTTTAATTTCTTTACATGATAAGAGTTAATCAATTAGGCATCTTCACAAGCTTATTTATTATTACGACAACCGAGATAAACAGTCATTAACAAAAGCTGGGTGAGTTATTTGATGGTTCACTCAAACAAATAAATTCCTTTATAATTAAGTAAAATTTAATATTAAATAATAGATTAAGAAGAATAAAAATAAGTAATTATGAACGATTATTAGTAAAATTGACTACTTCTGAAACTGATAATTTTTAATGTATGTAATTTTCCACTTAAACATTAGATTGAACAAAAAAATCCAATAATGTCTGTTCGGAAGATTTGTATTAAAGATAAAAAAGCATACATTAATGCACAAAACCTTTGAATATTTTTTAACTATCTTAATTTCTTATAATTGTTTCTTATTATACTATCCGTTTACAATTAGGCAAAGTAAAAATAATTGAAAGTAACTAACACCATCTACTTAAGTAGAAATAACGCGGATTAAAAATCAAAATGAATTTAAAGTGGGATAAATAAATTGTTAATAACTCTTTAGTCTATTTCAAAACAATCTAATATAAATACGGATTCATTGAGTCCTGCAGTAGTATTAAAAGTTCGAATGTTTCATTTTTTTCATATTTCAGAAGTTAATAGTTAACAGCTAACAGTTTTATTACAGCATATCAAACATATACTGCCTGCCTCATAAACAGGTATAACTGGTTTCAATATTTATTATCTGATATTTAATAATAAGCAATTTATCATAAGCACTTGTATACCTTCATTATTATACTGAGTCCAGACTAAAAGCATAAATTAAAAGTATTGTTCTGATTTATTTGTATTCTTATCTTCGAATAAATTAATATCGAGAGTTAAAATTTTATCTTTCGATTCTGGTCAATATTTATAAAATCAAATACGCTATCATAAAGTCAATAAGTCCTTAATTTCCTGGATTCTTGTAATATTTCGCCACGTTTCACAATTATTAACTAGCAGTTTTATTACAGCAAGTTATCTTCAATTTATACTTCATAAGCAAATATTGCTGCATTGAAAAAAATATGTTCAAAACTGCCAATATATGGTGAAATATACCGTGTTTCTGGCTTTATGGGCACAACAAAAAGCAGGGTAATTTTTACCGAATTGCTATAAATGGTTTTATATCATTCTATATACACCTAAGTGATATAACAATAAAATATGTTTTTATTACCATGCTGTTTGGTAGTAAATGTGGTAAAATTTAGTAATTGTACCATGATACTTTAGATCATGGCATAAAAACCATTTATTCCGTTAAATTTACTTTTGTATTTTTGCTAAATGTGTGGTAATAAGAGCAATTTTTTGAAAACTAGAATTTCCGGTAAACTGTTATCATATGATTAAACTATATTATGTGTTTTATTAATCTTTATTCAACAATGCAGAAATTTTTAATGCATACGATGCATTATTGATGTCTAAACTAATTAATGTGCTAGTAAACCTAAATAATAATCAAGATTAGCACAATTTCAAGGTTTGGCGGGAAAAATTTAGTTTTACTACTTGATGTCTTTAAACAACTGATTAAAATATTTTACTCAACCATGTGAAAGTTAAAAAATTTGCAACACATTTCGTATACAACATATCAAATATTTGTGCCGTTAAATTCTTATTTTTCCCATAGAATTATCATTAACGTATAGAAAAATTGAACAAAAACATTTCCGTTAAGGTCAAAATATTTCATTCATATCGTTTTGTGTAAGAAATGCCTAATACAAGTGTATTTAAAGATATGCTAAGATAGATTTTTTTTACCATGCATGGAACTATTTTTATATTTTTATCAGTATTTTCTAAGGAGAAAATAAACAATTCTGAAAAAGTTTGGAGTTATTGTAACTCGATCCTTATTGCTTTCACACTAAATTAAATTGCGTCATGTGCAATAGTTACTCATCAATAACTCTCATCAACTGACATTTTTCTTTAAATGGTGTGTCAGGTTGCTCCTTGTTGATTTAGATTGAAAATATCTTTATAAAATTACATTAATGGCATCACGTAAACTATAAAATTGATGCTCTATCCGATTTGAACTGGAAAAGGTTGAATATACTTCAAAACAAATTAGGTATTGATACCTTTAAAAATGCTAATGACCGATAAAAAGCTTTTACAGATGTGAAGTCTACTATTTAGAATTGAATAAAATTGTTGTTTATAAAGTATGTTTATTCCAATTGATTCAGCATAACTTCTTTTTATAGTTCAAGTTTCCCGTTAAAATGATTTGAATTTCTTTTTTCGATATTTTTTCCTATTTAATTTTAAAAATTGTCATGATTTAAGAATTTTATTGATATGATTTTTATTTTCACGAAAATAATTGATTGACATAAGCAAATTCACCTTTCAAAAGAGTTAGTGCATCTTTAATTTAAATAAGTTATTTCTTTCTAACTGATTTATTTTTAATTTTTTTCCCTTTTAGATTGTTTACCATCCTATGGAAGATTTTTTTTTTTGTGCTTTATAAGCCAATATTTTTAATTTATGTTATATATATTGTTAAATGATTTTAAAAGTCAAGTTTCGTGTTTTGTTATTTGATTTAGTAAATGGGTTTTGGGGTAGTTTTTTTCTCTACTTTCTTTAAACAAAAAGTGGTTACTAAATCTCAGCACCTGACCTTTTAAGTTTCACAGTTCAATTTAAAAAGAAATATTTAAAAAAATATACATTTTTTTCGTACTAGTAGAAGAAAATTATTCTTTTGACTTTAAGAGAATGAATTCTCAGAAATGGAATGTAATACGACTAAAATAGTATTTGTAAAACGAAACGGAACTTTATGGTTTACTTCAATCAAAAAATGTAACATTTGTTTCGCTCATATAATACAAAAATCATACCTAGCATCCAATTTTCCATGAGATAAAAATGATGTATCTTTTTCACGTAAGAAAATTTTTAAAATGCCATTCAAGAAGAAAAAGGATTTTAAAATACAATTTTGTTACACAAACTTTCCAAATAATAGTTCGTTTGCGTTTCTAGTTCTAGTTTTCAATTGTTTGAATATCTGATTGTTAATGTTTTTTGCATAATTATTTTGCATTATTAATTATTCGATTTGGCTCAACAAAAATGGCTAAATTTACAACTAAATAAATTTTGAAACGATGCTTAAGCTAAAAATATAGATAAAACATGGAAGAAATAAAATAAAGATTAATGAAAAGAGAAGAAGAAAAATTATTGAATTAAAATATTTTTTTAAAATATTAAAAAAAAACTAAAAAGCCGGAAAATAATCTGTAATGTAGAAAAATATTTTGCTTTAGATATCAGAATACAATATTAATAAGTACACTTTTTTGCTGTTGTTCGTGTGAGCTCATGACAAGATTACATCTTTTGATTATTTTCTTTTTAATTTTTTTAAAAACAATTTTTTAAATATTTTTAAAAATACTTCTTTTCATTAATTTTTTTTTATATATATATTTTTAATGCTTTCTCTATATTTTTTTTAACTTATTGTATGAATTCTTTATTATTGCAGATTTTGCACAGTTTTTGAAGCTTATTATCTTAATTTTCTTTTATTTATCTTAATTTTCTCCGTTATTCTCTCTTTTCTTTTCATCCTTTTTGTCTTTATTGTGCTAAAAAAGTATATATATATATATATATATATATATATATATATATATATATATATATATATATATATATATATATATATATATATATATATATATATATATATATATATATATATATATATATATATATATATATATATATATATATATATATATACAACTTAATATACAACTATATAAATACACTAAAAACTTTAAAAAATGTAGATTCAATTCACTGTTTTGATTTCGAAAACCTCTATACTTCCCTTCCAACTAATAAAATTCATGATGACCTTCTTCAAATTCATAGCATGTTTAATCTCAGTGATATTATTAATGAAGATAACTGGAACTTTCTAGTACATATTAACCTTAACAACAATTATATTCTTTTCAATGACCACCTTTTTCAACAAATTAATGGTATTCCCATGGGAAATAATTTCAGTACTAACATCTGCAATATTTTTCTTTTTCTACAAGAATATAGATTTGTAAAATCACATGTTAATCTTCCAATTGATTCTCTCTTTCTCAGATTCATTGATGATCTATTAGTTATTAATTTCAATGATTTCGATATTCTAGCAAAACATATTTATCCAAATGAATTAATTCTTAATAAAACAAATAATAGTAATTCTTCAGCAAATTTTTTAGATTTGACTCTTAATATTAATGCAGATAAAAATATTACATTTAAACTTTTTGACAAAAGAAATGAATTTAAATTTCCAGTTAAAAAATGCATAGATTTCAACTCTAACTTAGCCAATAAGGTTTTTTCTAATATTATTGCCAATCAAATTCATAGATTTTACAGGAATAATTCTAACTATAACGAGTTTTTATTAGATACTGATATATATAAAAACGATTTAATTAATAGCCATTTTCCTAGTTCATTTCTTAATTTCTATTTTAAAAAAATCTTAAAAAACTTGGACATTAATTTTTAATTTTTATTTAATTTTTCTGTTTTAAGAATAAGCTCTGATTTTTTCAAGGTAGGAACTAACTATGATAAACTATTCCTAAAGCCACTGGACGGAATAGTTTGGATGTATGACCTTTTATACTGGATTAGTTAAATATTTTTTTAATTACTTTTTAATATTTGTAGCCTCTTAAAATTAATTTAATTTTAATTGTCCAGTATAATAAACAGTTTATTTATTTATTTATTTATTTAATTATTTTTTATTTTTGTATAAGTGGAATGGGCTCTGGTTCGTAAAGAACCACCCCAAATGAATGCAGGTGATACGTGTATACTTTAAAATTATGTAAGGTTGTATGAATGAAGAATAAAACCTATAAACGGTTTTCTATTCCTGTATGCAGGCTCTGATTTTTAAATAAGTCACCCTATGAAAGATGGATATGTGTATTCTGTAAAATTATGTTAGAATTTATGAATGAAGGATAAGTCTATAAACGGCTTTCTATCCTGACAGACTTACTTTTAAATTAATTTCCCTATAAATGATTTTCTTTTTTTAAGACTGCTAATTTATTCAATCCGTTAAACATTTTTATTATTATTTCAATTTTATTACCTTTTTACTAATTGTTTCTCATAGATGGCAGCACTAATATTTTACCTAAACATTTTTTTTCTTCTTCTTCGATCAAATGTTTTTTAATTTTATTATATTCGATTCAAGCTATAAGCAATATTTTACATCTTCGCGATTTTTGTTAACTGTTTTATTATTGTACTTTTAAACCTAAACCGCGTTTTAATTCACGCCGGTAAGTTTGATTTCCTGAAACATTTTTCTTTTATTTCATGATTTTTTACCACATAGGTTTTTTGCGATATCGACACATATAAAGAATAATTTTTATCTTAGGATAATTATTCTTTATTCAGAAATATCGCATTATTTATGGCAATTAGATGTGTCTTGACAACGACTATTTGCTTTTACCATTCTTATTTCTCTACCATTTAGTTTTTTATTTTATTCATGTTTTTCATGTTAATTTGTGTTTATATATATATATATATATATATATATATATATATATATATATATATATATATATATATATATGTAATAACAGGGCTCCAACCCTGTTATCAGTGTTGTATTTAGCTTGAAATAATTGCAGTCTTAAGCCATCATACGTTCTAAACAGGTTTATTTAAATATAGCTGGTATCGATAACAGTCACGTCCCCACTCCTGCAAAGGAGGGGGAGTGGACAAGACTCCGGACAATTCCGGCACAGCTTATCAGGATCACATTATGATGAAAAGGACATGCAAAACTATGCGCTCTTACGTTTTATACCAACATAGATTTGGAGTAAAAAGGCACATTCGTACATTCCTTGTATCCTTACGCATTAAGGAAAATCATTTCTGCTTCCTTATATGGAAGTGAACGAGGGAACGATTCTAAAAATAACTCTACCCTTGAAATATAAATCTATTTATATTTCAATGGTATGTTTTCAGCCTTGAATTCCCAAAATAGAATCTCTCTACGCTTATTCTTTAACAAAGACATTTTATGAAAACGAAAGAGATTTAATTATTTTATTAATACAAAAGTATTTACTTCTTGTATTACATCCCCCCCAAAAAAAATTTTTGGTGAGCCAAAATAAAAAAATTTAGAATACTTTAAATTTAAAATTTTTAGGTTGGTACGAGTGTTTCTTTTTCCCTACTACAAACAACTTCTTTTCAATTATGTAAAGAAGAAAAGAACAATTTTTTACAATGACAAAAATATGAAAAACATGATTATGCAAATTATCTATTTAGTAACTAAACAGAAAGAAAAATTAAACATTTATATAACTAATCTACTAAAATTTTCAAAAAAATTTTTTCACACAAAAATATACAAAACTTTTATGCAAAACAAACTGGACAACAAGTGTCATTTAATCAGAATTTAAGATTCTGTGTGGTTAAATGATTATTTACTTGATGAAATATAACTATTCTACTAAAATTTTTCAAAAACATTTTTCACACAAAAATATACAAAATTTTTATGCAAAACGAACTGGACAACAAGTGTCATTTATTTAGAATTTAATTTCAAGATTTGTGGTTTGATATTTCCTATGCTTTGATACATGTACTTCTTCAAAATTTTGTTTACTTAAATTTCTTTTTTTTTTTTTTACGTTCTAAACAGGTTTATTTAAATATAGCTGGTATCGATAACCATTCACGTCCCCACTCCTGAAAAGGAGGGGGAGTGGACAAGACTCCGGACAATTCCGGCACAGCTTATCAGGATCACATCATGATGAAAAAGGACACGTAAAACTATGCGCTCTTACGTTTTATACCAACATAGATTTGGAGTAAAAAGGCACATTCGTACATTCCTTGTAACCTTACGCATTAAGGAAAATCATTTCTGCTTCCTTATATGGTATTGAAAAAGGGAACGATTCTAAAAATAACTCTTCCCTTGAAATATAAATCTATTTATATTTCAATGGTATGTTTTCAGCCTTGAATTCCCAAAATAGAATCTCTCTACGCTTATTCTTTAACAAAGACATTTTATGAAAACGAAAGAGATTTAATTCTTTTATTAATACAAAAGTATTTAATTCTTGTATTACATCCCCCCCAAAAAAAATTTTTGGTGAGCCAAAAAAAAATAAAAAAATTTAGAATACTTTAAATTTAAAATTTTTAGGTTGGTACGACTGTTCCTTTTTCCCTTCTACAAACAACATCTTTTAAATTATGAGAAGAAAAAATTATTTACAATGACATTTTATGAAAACGAAAGAGATTTAATTCTTTTATTAACACAAAAGTATTTAATTCTTGTATTACATATATATATATATATATATATATATATATATATATATATATATATATATATATATATATATATATATATATATATATATATATATATATATATATATATATATATATATATATATATATATATATATATATATATATATATATATATATATATATATATATATATATATATATATATATATATATATATATATATATATATATATATATATATACTTTTTCACCCTTTAAGACTCGGTTGAAACCTAAGTTAGATATCAAATGTTTCAAGCAAATTGAAGTACAACAGTAAGCAACATTTACATTCTATTTCTAGTCAACTATTTGATTAACTATTATTTTTAATAGTGAAAAAATAATGTATTTTAATCATAATTAACAAAATAAAAACAATATCACACAAATGTAAGCATTTTTATTCTTCATATCGTATTTAAGCTGACTTCATACCATATATTACACCACACTATATTTTTATATACGGAGTTTAACTACGTGTAGGGAAATATTGCGCCTCATACATAACACAACTTATTCTACGTTTCGGGTAAAACGATCAGATAATGCTCATAATAAATCATAAGCAACTAATCACTCTGTGGATCAGAATCTCTGGATCAGAATTTCGACCAAGGATGACAATTTCTCAAAATACTTAACGAGCATGTGGGACACGATAATAAGCCATCGCGTATTGATACCAGCTATATTTAATGTTATCTCATATTTTTACCACTTTTAATTTCAACCTGTGTTCCTCGTTATTTATCAACCAAAATAAAAATAAAAATATTTCTCACTATATTTCGAAGTTTAAATTGCACAAGAACGTATATAATTATCGAAATTAAGCATTTTATTTTTTTATATGTAATTCACTAAAAATAATAGATAAATAATAAGCTAATTATTAAAATTGGAATAGTTTAATGACATTTTAGTCTGCGTTTTTTGTCATTTATGTAAAAATAAAAATGAAATTACAGATTTGCAACTACTTTATATAGAAAAAAATTGACACTAAGTATATAAATACTACATTAATACTTAAATAGTCTTATTTATAGAAATGAAACTATAGTATGTCCATTTCTATACTTAATTTGTGCTTCATTCACGTAAATTTTTTCTTTAGTCTCAGTTTATATAATTGAACAGAACAAAAGTAAAATTATTTTTGCCGCTAATTTATCCCATGCAAATAAGTTAAAATTTTCATAAACTTAATATTACTTTTTATGATATTATAAAAATGAAAATTAACTCTAATTAATTTGTGTAAGGCACAAAAAAGACATATTTTATTTCACAGAAAGCAGAATTTTAAAAATGTGCATTTTTTCCTTCTTTTCTCATAAAAACTGTTGAAAGCTTACATCATTCTAGCCTAATTGAAAGGGAAGTTTCTGTAGATATGTTTCTAAAATAAACAACGGTAGCTTCCCAGTGTGCCAGGGGAAAAATTACGCTGATTGGAACCTTTATAAACATAAGCAGAAACAACAATGAAAAAAGTAAATGAAAACCCTCACCCAATAAAAAGGTAGAAAGCATATACAAACAGTCAGTCAAGAAACAGAAAAATTAATACCACTCAATACATTAATAATTAATTCATGAGTTTTTAAGAGCTTTATTATGTAATAAATATGCTTCGTAAATAGTGAATAGTAATAATTCACAAAGCTCTAAGAGAACATTCTTTGCTATAAAATTAAAATCATAACTAATTCCGAACATCAATAAATATAAAATAAATGACATTGATTTTTTCTCCTTGTATAATTAAGAATATTTACAGAACATGGCGTAAAATTTGTCCTTTTGTTGCTACACTGAGAATAAAATTATGGTGAAAACAACTAGATTATGATAAAATTTACTGTGTTTATGGCTCCACAGGAACACCAAAAATCTCGGTTATTTTTGGTAATGATTTTGGAATTTCACTTTGATAATGATTTCGGAAAATTAGCAATAAAATAAGGTTTTATAATATGTAATAAATTAAGTAAATGTGGTAAAATTTAGTAATTTCACCTTGATTCCTTAGCATGGTATAAAAACCATTTATTCGGTTAAATTTACTTTTCAGTTTTGTAATTTTTACTAAATGTGTAATAATAAGAACTATCATTTTGAAAATCATAAATTCCGGTGTACCGTTACTATTGGACGGAAATACCAAATGAATGGCTTAAATACCGTATATTATAGTTTTATTAACAAGATTTATGGGTTTTCTAATGTCATTACCATAAAGTTCGGTAATTTTAACGGAATTTTTTTCTTCGTGTACTTTGGCGCAAACAATTGAATAAAGATTTTCACAATTTTTAAATCAATACATAATACATTTTGTGATACTTTAAAAATGAAAATAAACTCCATAATTATTTTTTGTTTTGTGTAAAACAAGGAAAATCATTTTATTTTACAGAAAACAAAAATTAAAAAGATTTACATTTTTCCAGCTTTTCTCATAAAAACTGTTGAATATCTCGTTTTAGTTTAATGAAAAGTGAAGTTTCAGTAGATGAGTCCCTCAAATAAACAACAGTAGCTCTACTGTGTCCCAGGAGAGAAACTAAGCATCTCGGAACCTCAATAAACAAAAAACGAAAGAAAGCGAAAAAACCTTCATCCAATGGTGAGGCAGAGAACGAACACAAGCAGTCAAGAAACAGAAAAATTAATAGCACTCAGCGCATTAATAATTAATTCATGAATTTCTAAGAGCTTATTTATGGTGTTCTGCAATAATAGTTCCTTCAGGGAAGTGCTCGCGATGTATCAAGATAATAAAATATAATCAACTCACCATCTAAATAAAACACACTTGGGAATGCTCTCCCATTGAAATTGCTTGAGTGAAAGTAGTCTAGGTATAAGTTTCTTGTTTTGAGAAGAGGGTTCAAGTAATGATATAATAAGAATTTATTTTTTTAAAAAAACATAGAGAAACCTATACTAAAGAGATTTTGAAAATCTGTTTGAAGTCTTAATTTAGTATATTTGTATTTTTATTAGTACCACTTTACAAACAAAAAAAAGTTTAAGAAATACATGAAATCTGTATAGACTATAAGTATTTTTTTTTCATTTTTGTTTCAGAAATTGCTTAAAAAAGCTCTGAAACTTAACCAAGCCTTTGTTTTTGCTTACGAATTTTTTTAAGCTCAAAAACAATATAGTTGCTGTTGTTGTTTTTATTGCTCACTTGCCTAGACAGCAAGCCTGCTTGGGAATCCAAACGAATTTAAGCCAGAGGGTGGGTTTCTCATTTTTCATTGGCGTTATCCATGGCCAAGAATACGATTTCAGCTGCACAAATATGTCACCGCCAGTTTTACAATGCAGTTTTGCTTGGAGGATTTTGTGAATCCCACAGATTTAACGTGCACCAGTCACAATTTAATACACAAGGTTTCCTCGGACGACTGGATTAAAAATGCTGTGATAGAGCTATAAAGACTTCTAAAAAGTATTTTATTTTACTATAAAATGCTGTATAAGTGTATTTTAGAGCTTATTTGTTAAATGTGTGCCACTCGAGAAAACATTTCACGTCAAATAGCTAAAAAAGAGTAAAAGAATGGATTTATTCAAAAAATTAATCGATTTCACAGTGTCTGACTCAATATTACTTTTTGTGAAGTTTTGAAAATAAGAATTAACACCATAATTATGTTGTGTAAAACAAGATAACGTATTCTAATTTACAAAAAAACAAAATTTAAAATGTTTGCTTTTTTTCCAGCTTTTCTCATAAAAACTTATCTCATCTTAATTTAATAAAAAGTGAAATTTCAGTAAATTAGTCCCAGTAGCTCTACTGTGTCCCAGGGGACAAACTAAGCATCTCGGATCCTCTATAAACAAAAAACGAAAGAAAACGAAAAAGCTTCATCTAATGGTGAGGCAGAGAACATACACAAACAGTCAAAAAACATAAAAATTAATAGCACTCTGCTCATTAATAATTAATTCATGAATTTCTAAAAGCTTATTTATGGTGCTATACAATAACAGTTTCTTTGGGGAAGTGCTCGCGCACGCGCTATGTATCAAGATAGTAAAATATAATCAACTTACCATCTAAATAGAACACACTTGGGAATGCTATTCCGTTGAAATTTCTTGAATGAAAAAAATCTAGACATAAATGTCTTGCTTTGAGAAGATAACTAGAGTATTGTTACAGTAAAAATTTATTTTAAGAAAAAAACTTATATTGAAAACAGTTTGCATAGGAGTTCTGAAATTTTGTTTGAAATTTTAATTTAGTTTGAGTTTTCATTAAAACCGCTTAATAAAAAAAAGCAGGAAATGCGAGTAGGTTGTAAGCATTTTTTACCTTTTCTTAAGCAATTACTTACAAAAAAATCTTAACTTAATATTAATTTTATATAACATCCAAACCAAGTTATTAAACCATCTAGAATTCGGGCATAATCAGACATGACCGGGCATGACCACAAAAAATTATCTGGGATCAAATAACAAGTATTCGAGATCGGTTCTACAAAAGTGAGCCCGAACAGAAATGTGAAATGTATACGTAATGAAAGTGAAACGTATGAAAGTGAAATGTATACGTAACTTACTGTGCATAAGGTAATAAGTACTATGATCATAAATACCAGAATTCTCGGTAAGCCGTTACCCAAATTACCTAATGAATGATTTAAATACAGTATATTTTGATTTTTAATTCCAGAGTTACGATTTATTTTTAATCTGAAGTTTCATTACCGTACAGTACAGTAATTACCAGAATTTGAAACTCCGTGTAAACGCCACTGAAACTGAAACGAAACTAAAAATAAAAAATTTTTAAAAGAATAAAAAATTATCTGGCTAATATTTCTAAAGTTTAACAAGTTAAATATAAACGATTTTTTTAAAAGAGAAGCTTGAACGAAGCCATTTTTAAAAATATTCTAATATTTAACAAGAAAGCAATTTTTAAGAAAGCAATTTTTAAAATTATTCTAATATTTAACAACAAAAAAACACTCTTAGTGCATATTTTTCTTTTGTCAAGAAATTACTGGTATTATGGTAATTGGTACAGCTTCAACAAAGAATTCTACCATGGATTTTCCATAGTTTTAGTGGTAGCAAAGACAGTGCAATAATATTTTAATGATTTTAAAAAACTTTATTCAGTTTCAAAATTTCAGCTTTAGTTTCCTACCTCTGATAAATGAATTTAACAAAAAATTCAAATGTTTGAGGTTATGTAATAGGAACCAAATATAATCATACAGGAACTGTACCAATATTGTTATAGTTTAATAGTTTGTAGAGTTTTAATATAGATACGCTAACTACGCTTTACTAACGCTTTAATAACGCTAACTGGGCAACCTTGAAATCTGAAATTAACAGTTTAGGACTTCCAGATAATTTGGTTAAAATTATTTTTGGCTTTCTTAGCCAGAGAGTGGTCACTTTTATTGACGAGGAGGGCAAGTGCATTTTTAGGCAATCCATTTTTATGGGAGTGCCACAGGGCTCATCACTTGGACCGGTGCTGTGGCTGATATACATTAACTCGGTTTTTAGCTATTTTAATTGTATTGATTTTAATGTTTTCCACGATTTTAATCTAAATGATTGCCGCATAATAGCATTCGCGGATGATTTATTGCTTTTACTGAGACACCCAATTTTATATCGCTTCGATCAGGTGGCCACCTACTGCCTTGCTGAACTCTCAGCCTGGGCAGAGAGTAATAATCTTAAATTTAGCGATACCAAAACGAAATGCATAACTTTTCCAAAAAATAGAAAAAGAATTGGCAGACAACCAATTATTAAAATGAGTCCAAATCATAAATATTCAGTGAAAAAAGTACAAGAACTTAAATATCTCGGTGTTGTACTCGACCCAGGTTTGACCTGGATCTCACATCTAAACCAGGTCAAAGAGAGAGTCAGCAACTTTAATAACTTAATTAAAAGGGTGGCCAGGGCAACTTGGGGCCTAAAACCCTCTATCCTTAAGTTGATCTACCTGCGGGCTACGGAGCGAATCATTTTATACGCCGCCAGTGTCTGGTACCACAATACTGTTAAAATCAACGAAAAACTTAAATCCATACAGAGAATCTCACTCATTAACATCACTAAGGCCTATTCTGCAACCAGCACGGAGGCCCTCCAGATACTGGCGGGGGTGAAACCTATCCATCTTAAGATTTTGGAGGACACTTGCATTAAAAGACTTAAGTGGAATTGGAGACTTAACGATTTTGACTCAGAGATGCAGCAGATTCTCCTCTCAGCACATATGGATGATCCACCAACTAGGATTCACCCATCAAAACTTATTTCCGTTCCCTACGGTAGATCACTCCCAACAAACAGCGGCCTTGAAATTTTTACTGATGGATCAAGGATGGAGGTTGCCGACTCCGCTACTGATACCACAGAATATAGAACTGGCTTCGGTATTGTAACTAAAATGCACGGTACTTTAATCGAGGCAACCTCCACCAGGATCTCAAACAATAGTAGTGTTTACATGGCAGAATTGGTGGCAATTAATAATGCTTTTCTCTGGCTCTCTAAAACAGAATATCCAGACGCCACTATCTATACTGATTCGCTTTCCTCGTTGCAAGCCTTACAAAACCCAGTATCAAGCTCAAAAATTGTTGAAAACACTAAACAATTATGGCGATCCAATATACTCTGCAATTGGGTTAAAGCTCATATAGGTACTCAAGGCAACGAGGAGGCGGATCGAGCAGCTAAGAAAGCCACCGATCTCTGCCAGGTTGCCCTTGAGGTCCCAATAAGCTCCATCGCCCAAATTAAAACTCAGGTTAAATTATATAGCATGAAGCGCTGGGGGCTGGAATGGCGGAGTTCCGAGAAAGGGAGACAGACATTCAAATTTTTTAAAGACCTGAAATTAAATAGACTACAAACAAACTTCTATCTCAATCAATTTTTAACAGTCCACGGAGTGTTTGGAGAACACCAATATAAATTATTCCACAAAACTCCAGAATGCAATTACTGTGGTGAATATCAATCTATTGATCACTTGTTAATAAATTGTTCTCAATTCCAGACAATCCGGGGCAATAACTTTAATAATATTGGCCAACATCAATGCTATGCTAACCTGACTTGTAGAAATATCATAAAAAAGATTATTAAACAAACTTTAGAGGATGTATTGGGGGACGGTCTTTAATGTCTCGGAACTTGTTCCTTCCAGCTTGGGTGTCTCATTTCTTTTACTATGTCTTTTATAAACTATTCTTCTTTTACTTGCTCTAATTTTTTTGTTATTTACTTTTGTACTATTTAATTGGTTTTAATAGTAATGTTTTTAATTGTTTTACAATATTATTCTCTTGTAATTTTTGCACGTTTATCTTTTAAATTGCTCTTTTAAATTATTCTTTTAATTGACACTTTTAATATATTCCTGTTTTAATGTTTATCACCTTACATGATTTTAGCTGTTCTACGCCCGCCATGTTCATGGGCTGTTGCCATGTCTGATGTGTGTTTTATGTAATTTATGTTTGTACTGTTCTCTGGATTTTTTTTTTTTTTTTATTTTAATAAACATTTACCCGTATGCCCTAAATAAGGGCGGGTCGGGGTAAATTCTTCCATAGATACGCTGGAAAAATGCGTCCTACGGCCTTCTCGAAAAGGATATGTACCGTAGGAAATTGCTTGATAATACGTACCTGAATGTTGCCGAAAGGAAGTATGAAGTTCGATCTTGCCTTTTTCAAAATCATCCTTCACTTAAAGAAATACATATCTCTAATGACTTTCATTTCAATGGATCAAATTACAGTGTAAAGTACGGGTACTTTAGGTGCATCGTCCGTAAAATCCAATTTACTTTAAAATTCATTTTTATCGTAAAATATTATACTGTAATTTTCACAGCAGTGACTTTACTGTAATTATTGCTGTAAAAATTATGGTATGTCATATTTTTTATTTCATAATATGTTCAGGTAAAAAAGGATTGCACGGTAAAATGTACCGGCACTCAGGATGCCGGTACTTTTTACCATAATTTGTTTCAAAATTCTTTATATTGCAGGTTTATATTTTCCCGATTTTAACGATCCGAAATTATAAAAAATCCCAATTTAAATATCAAAAATTCATCTTTTAATAGGTATATTACATAATGCTGCCATATAAGTTCCGTTACCTTTCCTTAGGCTTTCGTATTCTCACTTTATTTTTCATTAATTTTCCAAACTTCCATATGATTCATATTGCATCAACTCAAGTCGTTTTTGTCACGCAAACAATGTCAGAGAGGATTTTCATGAAAAATGTATGTTATCCTGTCGTTATAAATTGTCAGCAGTTATCTTTCTAGTCAGATATTTCAATCAACGAAATATGAAATCTATCTCTCATTATCAATGTCGGCATTTTCTATACTTTTCTTTAAAATAAGTCAATTGAAATTGAATTTTATTCACATGTGACAGGAAAATGCAAATAGAGATTATATTCCAAGAATTATAACTTTTCGCCTGTATTGCAAGTTCCTTTATCGGACATTATCATTAATGCTGTTCACTAATTTCTCTTAAGGGGAAAGCAATTTTTTTCCTTTATCGGACAAGGTCCTTTATCGGACACTATCGTTAATGTTGTTAAGTAACTAATTTCTTTTAAAGAGAAGACAATTTTTTTCTCGAAGTATTCAAATTTTGAAGATGAATATCCTTTTGATTAATTTAATTTAAAGGAATTAATTTAACAATTTAAACTAGAAGATTATTATCCTCATTATAATTTATTATTTACATATTATTTTTTCCATTGAGATGTATTAAGCTTTGTTATAAATTACGTCTAGTATTTCCCGTAGCTTCCTATCGAGTTCAATTATAATTTTTTAAAGGACATAGACCTAAATCAGCTTAAATCATATAATAATTATAAAAAATAATAAGTAATTAAAAAACAATCCAAAAATTTGTCTTAAAAGCAGATTTGATTAAAATACAAATAAAATAAAGTATTTTGATCAATAAGTACGAATTAAACTCTTGTTTTGGTAAAATATTTGGAAAAAAATACAATATTTGAGATATAATTTTGTTTTGTGACTTCTAACTCAAATAAAATTTCTATTCGAACATTTAAACATTGTTTTCCTCTGACAAAAGAACTTGGTGTTGACATCGAATTAGACATCCCTACGTATATTTTAAATGAGTTAGAAGTTCATCTCTTGCGTTTGATTTATATTTTGGATTCTTATTTTTCAAAAGCATTACACAAGAGCATAAAAAATTTATTTCATAATCTTTTTTCAAAATGCATCCTTAATATTGTTTATTTTAATTATGTGCTTTACGTTTGAAATTTCTTATTAGCACAAGTAAAAAATTTCAATCTAAAGTTATGCAAACTTAAAGGACGAAGCTACCTAATGATCAATGTTAATTAGTTATTGTGCTTTATAAATACCATATTTAACTGAGAGATAAAATTTAATGATCCACGTTGAATATCCAACTTCAAAAGTGCTCCGTAATGGAGAAAATTTGTGAAGCCCTAGTGTAAGGAATACCGGGTAAGTGTATACCAATAAATGGCCTTAAAAATATTACTGTAGGGAGTAAAGGGTAGTGGCACTTAACCTTGTAGAGAATGCAGGACTATGGCACTCACATTCATTGTACTCTGTAAACTGTAACATTCTTAATCTGGCATTCGTTGTAAAGGAAGTAACATTCTCTCTACACTGTGAATAGTGTAAAATTTATGGTACACTAATAACAATGTATAACAATAATTGTATACTATCAACACTGTGTTACATTCATTGTACAGTGTGCAAATCTGAATAACTTTTGATCTAATGATCGGATTTTTACGTATTAGGATTCAAACTTTATGGTTTAAGGGAGTAATCTCAGATATGCTAATTAATTAGTGTAGACGATATTTTAAGTTGCGAAATCAGACAGAGAAATTTACTTTCTCTGAATAAACAAGTCTTTTTTCCGATGGATTTGGATTCCGGAACCACGGAGTATAGGGGGTAGCCGCAATCTAGAAAATATGGTTCCAATAATTTGGTCGAGAAAATGTTCCAAAATGTGTATTTTTTGCGTATTTCGCCATATGTCGAGAACTTTTTAAGCGAATTTAAACAATTTTTACACACAATTATAAAATTCGTTTACCTAAAGATAATTGCATGCAAAAAATAACATTTAGTACATATTTGGATTATTTTTATAAAGTTTATTAAATTTTCATTTTGCCTCTTTCGGACGGATGAGTCATAAATATATTCTGTATGACGAGTCATATAGGACTCGTCCATTCCAAAAAGGTTAAGAAATAAAAGATTCCAAAAAGTTCCGTTAAAGGTTCCGAAAGGTTAATACAGTTAAAGAATTAAAAAAATGTGTTCAAAAAATTTTCACAAAAATAATAATCATTATCAATACAGAATTAGAGTTTATTTAGTATTAGAGTTTAATAAATTCAAAAGTCTTGAAAATGAAATACCGTTTGGACGAATAAGAATATGCGTGTTTAAGTTTAAAATTACCTGTGACGGATAAATTAAATATTTCTTTAATTTTTGCTAGCTTATTTTATTCTGCTTATCTGTTTCCAGTAACCGTTTTTACTGTTTTTTTACAGTTTCGTATTTGTTACTAAATGTGTGGTAAAAAGAACTAAAATTGTGAAAACCTGAATTTCCGGTAAGCCGTTATCATTTGAGCAGAAAAGTCACCAAATGAAAGCTTTAAATGCCGTATATTTTGGTTTCAATACCAAAATCATGGGGGGGGGTTATTGCGAAAAATGTCAAAACTGTGCTGTAATTTTAACAGAATTTTTTTCTTCCTTGATTTCATTTCATTTCAGAAACGGCATTAAAACTTACTTTAATAGTTTTAATTACAAAAAGTGAGATCCATGCGTTATTCATTAAATAAATTTTAATGAATAATACATTAATTATTCATTAAGTGCCACTTTAAATATTCACAATTTCTTATGCATTCAAAGACTAATGAAAAAAAGGCAAAAATCTTGTCTGGAATACAGGCTTTTCAAAATATTACGATAAGCATTTTAATCACATTACGGAGTTAGTGAGTACAGTCATAAAGAATTTGAGAATGTCTACTTCATGATAATTATTTTATCAAATTAAGGAATAGGGAGTATTCACAAAGACCTTACCCGAAAATAGCGAACCTCAAAGTAAATTAATTATCATGGTATAGAACAGAATATCTTAACCGAAAACTATTATTTCAGAACAAAAAGTGAATTTAAAAATGTATGAAAGTACACAATTCAGAATTATATTTACTTGAGAAAATATGTTAATTAAAATTGAGGTTTTATAATTGTTTCCTGCAGTTGAATGCTTTAATATTGATCAAATAATAATTAATCACAGTAATTATAATCAAATTCAGCTTCATGATAACAGTTGTTGTTAGTGTATTTTAATATTCGAAGAAACTCTCTAAATTTCAAAATTCTCTTTTCTGAACAATTTATGTGTAATTTCTGCTATAATCACCTCATCGAGAAAAAAAAATTAAAAATTGATAGAAATAGCAATCATTGCTTTTTCAAAGAAACATCACAAGTGCACTTTTTATTATTTTCTAATAATTCAAGAAAATATCTAAGAAAAGTTCCATTCAATAAATCGCTTATGTGCATTCGTGTTTTTTTTCCCGCCTTTTCTTTATTATATCTTCAAGTCGTAGAAAACTTATTCGCAATATTAAATATTCTTTTTTTTTTCTTTTTTTTTTTGAGTTTTTCTAAATTTATTACTCCTTTTATCACCAGGAAGTTTTTTTTTCCCCTTGATATAATTTGTTTTGTTCGGTAACTAAATTTTCATTTCATTTCCTTAACAAAAAATACTTTTGGTAATAACCTTTTATGTGTAAAAAGAAAACATTTTCAGATTTAATTTCTACGTGTCATTAATCATATTCGGATTCATTTTCAATTCTGGTTCCCAAATTCTGTTAATAAGTGTTGTTTTTTTTAAATCCAGTATCGCAAAATATTTTTTCTCATATATGAATAGCTTAGCCTAATGAAAAAACTGTGTTATATGCCATGATTTTAGAAAATACTTAAATTTCTATGTTTAAGAACATGCTTTTTACTATAGAACCATAAAATTTGCTATCAAATAGTTAAATGAAGTGAATTTTAATGGGAAACAGTGATATAAACATCTAACTGATGTTTATTCACATACTAAAACTGGCTTTCCGAAATTCATTCAATTGATACTCAACATGCTCTTCTATTGACCCCCCCCCCCTTCCTGGCGGTTGTGATTACTTGAAGGAATATTTAGTCGAATATTTATTTTGAACGTGTTGATTAACATTTTGCAGACGATGTAAATTCAGATTTGAAGAAAACATAATATTTTATAGATCAAACATTTGGTAAATTCGAAATCGTATTTTTATTTATAATAGCTGGAACTCCTGACTTCATAAGAAAATAACTCTTCATTCAAATGTATATAAGAATTTTGTCTTGACTAAAATACATTTTTGGATAATGAAATGTTAAATATTGTATTAACAGAAATTTGAAAGAGGTCAGGAGAGAGTGACTGAAAAATGTCGTGTCGCATAGTGATCTAAATCAAAGAAAACTGACCATAAATGAAAAAAAAAAATTTTTTTTTCTTGATCATACCTACTTTTTGATATCCATAGAACAATGTAATCGAAAATAAATAAAAAAAATTGTGTTGGTTTCCTTTCGACTTAAACTACAGGCTGAACTAAAACTTTTTTTTTCATTACAAACTAAGAAAAGAAAATTTTTGATTTTTGGAAATTTTTTGCCAATTACATTATTAAAATATTTTCCTTGACAAATGCAATTGATATGGATTGATTTGATATGGGAACTTGGAGGACTTTGTGACCCCGACAGATTTAGCGTACATCAGTTACCATTTTGGACACGAGGAGTTTAAGGCCGACTGATAGTGAACTCACAGCCTCTTAGACAAGGGCCCAATACTTTACCAACCAGGCTATCCCAGACAATTTAATTGATCTTGAAGTTAATTGAAAGCAATAGCTCTGAAAATTAATAAAACATACATGTTTTTTTTTCTTTTTTTTTGTATATAGCCAGAATGCAACCGTTTCTTTAGAAACGAGAAGGTCTTAATAATTTTTAAAATAAGAAAAATAAACTTCTAATGCTAATAGAATGATTCGAGTCATAACTTATTTTAAATACTTATCATATGAAGAAAAATTCGATAGTTTGTTACCTGCAATCAAATTAATTCTATCCAATCTAAATGATAAATTTGCTTCTCGTTCTACAGTATATAGCAAAAATCTTAAGAAGCATTGGCACCTAATGCAATTGCCGCACCTCCGATCGCCGTCGAGAGAAAAAGCAAATATATTTGAGTTTTTCTCTGTAAATAATCAGGTTCTAGTGATTCTTCGATGGTGAACCGATGAATGAATGCTCCCTTCGTTGTGATAAAAATTGGTTGCAGATAAACATTTTTTTTCGAAGTGATCTAATGAAAAAAAGGGGGGAAAGAAAAATAATAAGAAACCGGAAAAAAATCCGAAATAAATGAAAAAATTAATAAAAATCCGGAAAATGAAAGATATAATCTTTTCATCAACTCACACGCTCATATCCGCAAAAAGGAGTGCTTTCTAATATTGTATCAATATAGCCAAAGCAAAATATATCAATATAATAGTGTGAGAAGCTCTCCAACAAAATTTTTACAAAAAATTTATAACGAATAAAATAGAACACAGTAAGTAAAAATACTATTTTATTAATTATACTATTTTATTAAATAATATTTAGCCCGAGGAATTAGTCTTGCTTCGTAATCATATAATAATATTAATTTCAATTTTTTGGATTTGGGTATTATAAAAGAAGAAAATGTCTGTTTTGTTGATTGATACGATAAAAGAAATTATTTTAATTTTAATATAAATAAACTAATTACTTGGAATTCTAATGTTTCTAGGAGCATCTATTTAAATACCATTTTTAATGAAATGAATAGAATTTAAAAAATATGTAGTAATATTTAATTATCCAAAAAACAAATAGACAAACTCTTTCAAAATTTGATTTTAAAAAAATGGATACCCAACTAAAGTAATTAAATTCTATATAAAATCATTGAGTTAACTGTATATTATTGTATAAATGAATTAACTTTCTCTTTTTTATTTTATTTTTTTCTTAATTAAATAAATATTAATTTTCTAAAATTATTAATTACCAACTTCTTTAAATTATCCAGTATAATATTACCTTGCGCATATCTATTTTCGGGCCCATCCTTGGCAACTAACAAGTCAAACGCACTTCAGTACTGCAGTAAGAACGCACTTTAATACAAAATCCCTCTATTTGCGCTTTTACCTTAATTTGCGGTTTTGGTTTTATATATTACAATCTGGCAATCTTGTTACGAAAATATTTTGAATCATTCTTGAAAAATTGCCCGTTCATGTAAGTTCATTTGAATTCGCTACTCGTTTTATAGATTTCATTTCAAGTTGTATTCTGTTTTTTCTTTGTATTTTATTTTTGTTTTTACGTGATGTTTTTACTTAATGTGTTAGATTTTATTTGTTTTTTAAGTGCTTCTTACTCCATTGTATTGATATATTTTGCTTTGGCTATATTGCTACAAGCACTCCTTTTTGCGGACATAATCGTGTGAGCTGTTGAAAAGATTATATCTTTCATTTTCTGGATTTTTATTATTTTTTTTCCCTTTATTTCGGATTTTTTTCCTGTTTCTTATTATTTATATTATAATTTTTCTTTCCCCCCTCCCCCTTGTTTCATTGTTCTGTAATTTTTTCCACGTTTTCTCTACATTTTGAACTTATTTTATGAGTTCGGTTTGCTTGCAGCTAATGCGCAGTAAATGAAGCGTACTGTTTTTCTTAATTTTCTTCGTGTTTTTTTTTTTCTGTTGACCTTTTTGTATTTATTTATTATGCTATGTTTTAGGAATCATATTTAATGCAGCTTTAGCCCTTAATATTGTCTATTTTTTACTTACTTTCGTTTTCCTTCTGTTTTCGTTTTAATACTTTCTTCTCATTTCGTGTCTTTGGGACGTTGCGTGCGTTTAGGATGTTGCTCTATGAGCCTAATTTTATGGATTTAAACAGTTATGACAATTCAGAGCCTGGTAAAAAATATGTTACATCTATATTATATAAAACGCTAATACGTATGTATCAATAAAACCGATGATATTTCTTTTCTCGCTTTGGCAACAGCTTTCATTTTTAATTGATAGGATTCGGCGTGCAAGAGCACGTAGTGAGCATCATATGTCTAATCGGATGAATTCTCACCGAATTATCAAAAAAATTCTCACAAAATTATCTCACAAAATTATTAAAGACTTTAAAACAAAACTTACAACAGTTACTTTTCTCAACAACTGAAATTTAGATTAGTGTGATTAAGAAAAATATGCGAACTGTTTGCAATTTCTAATTAATATTGAAATGCACAGGTTTAGAATTTTCTACATTGAAAAGTTTTCGGAACTTCAGTGTTCAAAAAAGTATATACAAAAGCTAGACGTTAAGAACGTATCCAATGAGCGAGCAAAGCGAGCATCAGATTGCGAAGCAATCCGAAATGAACTGCGAAAGCAGTTTCGGGGTTTGGCGAGCGCCAGCGAGCAGGGGGCGAAGCCTCCTAGTATTAAAATAATTCTTCATGTTGTTTCCCGTACGAAGAACCTAATTCAGAGGGGACCTTCAGATCGACATCCTGCTACTCTGAAAGCAAAAGTTTTTTTGAATTATACATTCTATACCCGAAATTTTACCGTCTTATAAAGCGTGTGGTGATAAAAGATGCAAAACTTGCCCTAATATTGACAAAAAACATACAATTATTAATAACGATAGCTCTAAATATTTTTGTAAAATTGAAAATGTTATTTATATGTTAACCTGCGGTTTTTGTAATATGAAATATATGTGGGACAAACCAGTAACTCACTTAACATTCGAATTAATCAACATCGTTCTGATATAAACAGTAATAAAATTATCAATATCCTGTAATTGAATCATTTTAGAGAACATAATTTTAGCAGTATCAAAATTAATATTTTAGATATAGTAGAAGATTTATATTTAAGACTACAAAAAGAAAATTACTTCATGCTTTTATACAATACAATTTTGCCGTATGGGCTAAACGATACCTTCCAACATACACAGATTAACTTTAATAACTCAGCTTATTCGCTTTTTCATATTAAAGATAAGCGTACAAATCAAGGTGAACGGCTATCAAGAAGTAAAAGAAACTCTCCTGACAGTGACAAATTAAATCAAAATTTTATTTCGAATATGACAAAAGATTATAATAAACATTGTAATATTCAACCAATTAAAGATTTTGTTTCCTCCCTTAAGAATAATGATGTGTATAAACTTCAAGATCTTATTATTTACTTTTCTTTTATTAATTTACACTTCAAAATTATTTATTTCGATCTTGTTAAAGCCAAAATGAGTAAATTTTCTCCAAATAAAAAAATAATTTAGATAATTTATATTTCGTTATTTGCTTTCAAAACTCTATTCCCATTACCAAATTTCCCGTCTGACGGATGATAAGAGATATAATTTTCTGTTTTCAAAAATATGTTTATATGTTGTGTGTTTAGCTTATTTTAAGTAGATTGTAAACTGATTGTAAACAATAACAAGCTTCTTAAAACCAGAAACAATTTAGAAAACTTCTGGTATATCCCTTCGCTTATGCTATGCTTACGAGGCGATGTTTAAACAGTCTTAATATTCTATGAAGCTTTATTATTGTAATGTGGGTTAAAATGTGCGTACGCGTAATTTCGCAATTCATAAGAGCTTTCTCTGATTTATAAATTCGAACAGGTCGTGAGCATAAAACAAATTTAAGAAAATTAATATGGCAGCAGATATAAAGAGCAAGGTTTGCTACGTTTTGAGTGTTATCCCTTATTTGGCAATTGGCTATACTTGTCTATAAAATAGCACAGGATGTTATTTTTTGTGTAGCATCATAGCAGGCTTGCAGAATTCATTTATTATTTGTTTTATTAAAAGTTGAATTGAAACAACATTTTATATTGAGAACACTAGAAGTATAATATTATTGGATGGCACGCTTTTTCAAGTCGTGGCTTAAAAATCACTCGAACGAATCACTTACGACAAATTTTAGTCCTCAGTGCCTTCTGTAGTTAGCTTTACAGGGTCAAACCTCCATACCATTTTTTTAATACATAAATTAGAGAACAATATGTACGTAGAAACATTTACTGCTTTTTTAATTAATGATATCATTTAGAATTTTTAACACGTATTTTAAATTAAGTACCCAATTCTCCCCCGATGTATAGTGAAACACATTTCTAGAAGTTATACTATAGTATTTTTTTTAAGCATTCATGTTCTAATTTTTGTAAACTTTAATATCAGATATTTTTTATTTATTTTGCTCTTTAAAATAAAGTAATCTTAAGGTTTGCAGGAATATTTGTTATGATGTCATATATAGATATATATATATATATATATATATATATATATATATATATATATATATATATATATATATATATATATATATATATATATATATATATATATATATTTATTTATATATATATATATATATATATATATATATATATATATATATATATATATATATATATATATATATATATATATATATATATATATATATATATATATATATATATATTTTATATATATATATATATATATATAGATATAGATATATATATATATATATATATATATATATATATATATATATATATATATATATATATATATATATATATTTATATATATATATATATATATATATATATATATATATATATATATGTAAATAAATATAATATAATTTGTTATTCTCTAATAAATGAATATATTTATTTATTCATTCCTTTCATTTAACATCTATACTCTTTTTTTCAATTCATTGAAAGTTAAATAAGAGTTGACAAAAAGAAATCAATCCATATATGAATCAGCGAGACGTGAATTAAAGCAAAAATAGATTACTTAATAATGTCAATCGTAAGTAATACTATTAAATATTGAGGAACCACAAAAATAATATCTTAAAGCGAGTAAAAAACATGTAAATATTAAAACCTCTTTTGCAGTTTTACCAAATCTCCACAAGAAGACGCACTTAAAATCCCATTATATATGTCACGTGATATGTTAACAGTGCCCAATCAGATGTTTACGCTTTTGCATTTAAATGGATGAAATTTGACAACAAGAATGCAGCTTTACAGAATAATTTTTGGGCTTTTAAGCATGAAGCCATTTCTTTTTATATATAATAAGTTTCTCTTTGATAAAAGAACATTTTTTCAAAAATGTCTATCATTTTATATTAATAAAGCCAAGTTATTAAATCACTATGCATTTTAACAAAATTTGGGGCCTGTCCTCAAACATGAATATTTCGTACAGTTACGTGAGTTGAATCATGGGAAAGTTTCAAGATTTGGCAGCTCTTTCTCAACAAAAAATGGTGGCTGTCTTAGAAAGTGTTTGGGCGAGTACCGAGTGTGCGGTGTTTTTATTTTGGTGAGTGTAAATTAAAGCTCATACATATGTTTGAATTAAATAAACATCGTTATATTAGCTACAGTAAATATGCTTTGGGTAAACAAAGCATCTGTACTCATAGTTTGGATAAAACTGCAACTATTATTTCCATGTATATTAATGGGAGACAGCATGCAAAAATTTTAATTGGAACCGCATTTATACATCTGTTTTAAATAAATCATTAATAAAAACACTTTATATCAAGTGCACATCACTAATGTAGGCTTCGATCTTTTTTGTACACAACAGAGCTTTTTTAATGACATTCTTTTTACAATAGAGTGTTAAAGTGGTCCACCTACTATTAATACAGTGTTGTAATTAGCTTCAAGAACTAAATTTAATGCTACCAAAGTAAAATCTATTACACGAAAATGTGGAATATGATGTGTGACGTGATGCCTACCATTTCGGAGGACAGTATATCGCAGCGGAGTGGTCAATTTACCAATGATGAATCCAATTTCGAGCAACTAATGGTGAATATGCTGGACGAACGGGATAAGCTTATGGAAAATTTAAGAGAAACGCAAGAGAGTATGCAAGAAATCCAATCTAAACTCTCAGAAGTTGAAAGGGAAAGAGATTCACTTCAAAGGCAGCTGCAAGCAAATCTACCTCAGGTATGTCTTTAAGTCTTTCATTTAAATCTAATCTTTTCATACTTAATTGCTTAAATATTTTATCTCAGTCTACAAGCTCCATACTGTTTCGTTTACTCATCTAATATTTGAATAGATAGGTATACTGAAATTGTTTGTTATGTGCTGAATTGCTTCTTGATGTGCAAGGGCATTGATCAAAAAATGTATGCTATAACAAATTTTCTAAGTTTTAATTTTTAATCACATGCCAGGGAACTAGAGTTGATTTAATCCATCAACGGTTCTGGATGTAGTAAGTCATAATTATTTTTATCTTCCCAAATGATCATGCATATGTGAAACTTCATTTCCTCCTATAAAGGCTCTGTACGTATAAAAGGCTACGGATTTTTTTGTATTCAGACATCCACCTATATAGAATTGGATATGGGGCTATGTGAAATTTGATAGGTTGCTAAATGACCCCTCATGCCACAGTTTTCTAATTGGTGGGCTGGGGTAGGTATTAGCTGATCCTATTAGAAGTTGTATAAGAAAGTGTGAACGATTAGAAGCTTTGAAAATGAAAGTGCCAATACCACCTGTGGATTTAAAGTTATGTGAATAAGTTTACTGTATCATCTGAAAAAATTCCCTACTTCATAAGTATTTTCATTCATTTAACTTCATAAAATGTCTGCAAATTTCTATTTGACTATTATTGTTTTCAATTTTTTTTCGTGTTTATGTGTTTCTTCAAATTTTTAAGAACATTTTCATATTACTTTTGAATGATTCATTAGAAAAAGAATAGTAAACCCTTAATTTAAATTAGTCTTGCTTTTTCCTTAATCATTTGACTGATTGACAACAAAAACAAAATGTGATTATTTTTATATTTTCCTTTTTTATATCAATTGAGGACTTCATCCCTGCTCACCCCGTGGCAGAATTGAACAACGTAGAATTGAATTATGGCAACATTGTCACAGAATGTTACAGAGTTCGTGCAGAATGATTTTTCTTTTGAAACGTCGGTTATTGGTATTGATTTTCACATCGTTTTTAAATATCCCGTTATACTTTAAACAATATAGAAAATTTGGATTGTGCATTTGATCTAATCTCAAAATGAAACACGCATTTGAGAAGTGGGATTCGCATGATTTCGTCTTCGATCTTTTTTTAGGCAATTACTACTACGGATCTCATGATTTTTAATTATTTTTTTATTGTGATTACTTACAAATTGCAAAAAGGAAATTATTACATCTTCCCCCACCCCGCCTATAAAAAATATTTATATATTTTTTTTTGTAAACAGCACTATTGTTATTATAAATCAGTAACATACCTGAATGTTTGTTGTTATTATTAAAAGTAGGGGAGATTTCCGTGTCGTGATCTGTGGCAGAATAATCGTCAAGTCTTGGAAACTTCCGGGCATTGCCCCGCAAGAAACTTAAAAAAAAAGCATCACAGAAAGGGTTTAACTCGGAAGATATACCGTATATTCCGGCGTATAACGCGCACTTTTAATACAAAAAGTAACATTGGAATTTTCGGGTGCGCGGTATACGCCGAATATAAAAAATTATAGATTAAAAAAATTTAAATGTAGAAAAATACTTTTATTTTAAAGAAATTACATACCTTTACCTATATACTTTATTAATTTTCGTTATTACGTAAATAGTTCATTATGTTCGTCTTCCGTTATTTCTTCAGGCACGTCATCACAATCTGTTTCGTCTTCATCATCTGTGTTACCCTCATCCATAAATAAACAGTCATCTTCTGATCCGTCCAGATTATTTGAAATGTTGCATTTTTTGAATGATTTTCCAACCATCTCAGGCTTAATGTCATCCCATACTTTTAATATCCACTGTTTCCAAACTTGCATGACGTATATGTCCTCCTTTCGTAAAGATTTTATCGCCCTCCAGCATCCAAGTGTTCCACTGTTTTTTTAAATTGGCTTTAAATGGTTTGCTTAAGCAGACGTCCAATGGCTGAACTAATGGTGTCAATCCGCCCGGAATAACTGCCATACCGGTGTTACATACTTTCAAAAAATTTTTTGTATTATCTGTAAGGTGGGACCAAAACATGTCCCACACTAAAAGGCTTTCTGGTTTTCTATAGATACTAGACGAGATATTACACATGTACAATCCAAATTTTCGTGCGCGTTATACGAAAAGTATATCTTAAAATTTAAAAAAAGTTATTGGAAATTACGGGTGCGCGTTATGCGCCGGAATATACGGTAACTCGTAGCCACCCCCAGGCAAACATATACATATTTTATTTTTTTAAAAATTGCAAGTTTAAAATCTATTTGGCACCTAAGCGATTGTAGTTGGTGCGACAGATATTGATACGGAAATTTCCCCTAAAAGTATATTGCGGAAAGATATTAGGGCTAGAGAGTTTTGTCGCAGATCGCTCGAAAAAATTTCTGCCACAGAGCCTGCTCACTTTGCCCCGTATTTGTAATTGAACAATAAATCATCTTAGTTTCTTCTGTTAAACCGAAACTTTATTAAAAAACAAAATGGGTTTTAGTTTTGTGGGTCGCATAATGTCAACCTACTTACTTTTTTTCTGTAATTTTGAATTAGTTTCAAAAATAACATTAGAGAGAAACTAATCTTCCAGGAATACTTTAATCAAATTAACAAGCCATTAAGTTATAAAGTAAAGACATTTCATATTATTAGTATTTAATCCAATTCCAAAGACAGAAATTAAGAGAAATAAGTCTTTAACAACACTAAGCAAATTAAGTAGCATCTCACCAGTACAAGGCAAACTATGAAAATGTTCTAGCTTTTTTTTCTTCTTTTCTTAGATACTATGTATGGTACAAATACAAAGCATAGCATGTTTTTTTTATTTTTACCAATAATTCTATTTAGAATGCCTTGTGGCAAAATATTTTCAGCCTTTCTGAAAGACATTTTGCATAGTAGCAAATATATATTTCAAATTTAAAGTAACAGAAGTGCTTTCTGTTTACAAAAAAAGAGCCTTCGTGTACCAAATAGAACAGTATATAATTTTTTTAATTATAGATGCACGAATCTTTTATTTAAATCGGCATATAAAAGAATACATATTCAAATATTATTGGCATTCTCCTGTTCTAAAAAAATATTTGTAGAGCTCACTATTTTCTTAATTTTTGAATTACTTTTTATAATATGAATCTCTGAAGTTCTAATTAAAACCAGTTTATGCAGAATTTTTTTATTCTCAAAGGAAAGTAAAAAAATCAGGAATTTCCCCCTCTAACATTTGTAAAAGGCCTTTTTTGAAAATAATTCGGCAAAAAAGAAGGGAAAAGAAACCTCCTTTGAAAAATTCGGCAGATATGAAAACCAAACTTTTTTGCTTCCCAATTAAAAATCTTTCTGCTAGAACTCTATATTGTTCTATGACAATGTTGCTGTATCACCACAATTCTGATAAAGGGGTCCAATAATACTGTGTAAAGCTAATAATCTTGCTTTTGATAAATTTAAATTCTGTTTTTAATGTTATAAAGTCAAGAAAGGCAACAAATAAAAAGAAAAAAATTAATTTTTTATATTCTCTCAGTTTAATGAAACCTTTCAGTTTTGTACATGATTGCATGGTGTTATGCATTTTTTTTTTTTTTTACCCTGCATATTGCTTGGGCATTCAACCAGTTAGTTAATATAAATAGAATCAAACAGGGTTGCTCGAACTATTTTCCTGTTTCGATCAAAATTTCATGAAATATACATTACGTGCACATCACATTACATAAATTTGTGACTTCTGACATGCTGATATGGGATAAATTTTAGTATTGTGTCATCATATCACCCAACCCTGACCAAGGACCTATCCCCATTTTTTGGGCTCTATCTTTTAATGGCCATGGTACAAATGCCATGTAATTTTCGTCCTGGTCATACAATGTGTGTAGTGCCTGATCTGGTACCCTTCTCTCCGAAGTTCAACACCACAAGAAATAAGAGGACTTTCAGCCAGACTACAGATTTAACATGCACCTTGCTGCTATTGTTTTGTCGACTGTGAAGATCAAACTCATTATTCCCAACTCTTCAATCAGCTGTATTAGTGACGCTTTAACCAACTACACCATTAGAGTTTTTATTGTGTCATCAGTGCTGGAGAAAAACTCATAATTTTTAACTGCACTAACTCCGTGGGCAACCACATCCACTTAAAATAAACCATTTATAATCAATAAGGGCAGTCAATCCAAGTATTAAAAAAAAAAAAAAAAAAAAAAAGAACTAGATTTGACCTACCTTTGAAAGTTCTGAGAGGTCTATATCTAGAGTAAGACTAGGAGTGCTAAAAATTCTCAGGCACAAATTTTTTTTCCCAAAGCACATGATTTTTTTTTTTTTTTGAAGTTTAAAATTTCCAACAAAATTTTTTTTTTTTTTTTTTTTTTTTTTTTTTTTTTTTTTTAATTTTTATTTTGTGTTTTTTTTTTTTAATTTTTCTCAAGATTGTAGCACTTTTTTTTTTAGTTACAGTAACTTTTTCGAAATATTTTTAGATAGTTAAATTTGCATATTATTAAAAAATTTTGATAATAACTTTTTCGTTATCAAAGAAAGAAAATTAATTTGATTTTACACAATTTTTGAACTCAAAATATATTGAATCTATAAAACTAAATTAAAGGTCCTATTCATAAAGGAAACTCAAACTAACAAACAAATTGTTATTTGTGTTATATTTAATACAAAGACCCCTCCCTGTGTCCAAAAGAAAAAAGTATTTTCCTCTTTAGGCAATAAGTCGATATGGCGTTAGGAATTAAAAGTAAATATTTAAAAAATATTTACAATAATACAATACAATAAATAAAAAATTAACAATAAATTTTATATCAATTTATTTATTTTTTTATGTTAAAAACTGAAGAAGTTACCATCTTCTATCCACAGCATCTTTCGATAGAAGATGCTGAAATGTTGTAGTTGTGGGGCAAAGACCTGCAAACCGAAATTTATGCACATAGTAATTAAATTACTTTTTATCTTGTGCAGATATGTTAGATATAATTTTTTTTAGATTTGTAGCAAGATAAATGTATATGTTTCGTTTTTTTTTTTTTTAATTACTTGTTGCAAAATACTAATTTCATATTGTCAAAAATATTGCTAATTATTTTCAGAAATGAAAAAAGCACATCCTGTGCAATATTCGGAATTTGAGGGCAATATCATAGGTGCCACTCTTCAGTCTTATGGACTGAAATTAGTCTTGAGAAAAATCAGTAGACTTAATTTCATTAATAATATCTCTATTCCATTTGTTTTTGCAAATTAAATTTCCTTTTTTCCTTAAACTGTAACATTTTCTATGAAAAATAAATATTATATTTTAATCAAAACATTGCTATTTTTCATGAAAATTCACGAGGATTGAAAATTTAGCACCTGCTTGTTTAAGCAAAATTTGTATTATTGTTGTATCTAAATTTGCTTAAGTTTTCATTTTCCCCCAACGTTTTAAAATGCTGACCAAAGTTAAATTAGGATTATTTTTTTTAAATTTTTAAGATTTTTTTTTTTTTTTTAATTTAGTAGAAGATTAAATATAAATAATAGTGAACTGAAAAATAATTAGAGATTAATAGATTCATGAAGAAATTAGTGGTTTATTATTCAGTGTTTAGTGTAAAAAGAAGTACAAGATTAGCTGTTATTTTTATCTTGTTTGCTGTAAAAAAATGGAGAAAAAAAAGTTTTTAGACGAAATGATAAATTTCTAATTGATTATGATATATAGCCATTAACATGGAAAAGTACATTTTGGAGTCTGCAGGCTTTAAATTTCTGAAAGCTCTGGTAAACAATGCTAGACCTTATTAATTGATCAAAAAATCAGTTCAGTCTTGAAATTTTCTTAGATTTAGAGGGGTAAACTTTTTTAAATTCTTTAAGAATTTATTTTTACATCTTTACCTGGCAACATTGTCATTTTTCTTCACAGAAAAAATAATTATTTTTAAATTCCTAACATTAGTTAACTTTAAAAACCCACAAAAAATTTCTAAAGTCGCAATTAGTGAGAAACTTTACAAGATTATATGCAGGCACACTATACCAGTTATAATAAACGAGGATTCATTGGTTTGGCCACCCATGATGTAAAGCATCAAATTATTTGAGAAGAATTGCAATTTTTAATATTCTCTCTCAAGGATATGTTTCCTTTTAGAAAAACATTAAATGCGTGTTTTGATATTGACGAAGACTTTAAATTTTATAATTTAATTATTTTATTGCAGAATAAATATATTTTTATTGAGTTACTAACTAAATACCCGTTCTTTGTACAGGGTGTAAAAGAAAGAATCAATAAATCAGTACTGATTTATTGATTGACACTACAAAATTATTCTCAAAACTAAAAGACAAATACGGACAGAAATAATAAAGTTAAAATAGTTCCATTGTTTTTTTTTGTTTTGTTTTTTTTGTTCTCCTTCCTGAGGCTTTATGTTATAAGATTAAGCAAAACGTGTATTTAGTAGTTAATCCCATCAAAATTAAAATTAACTGTATTCAATATCATCTTGCATACTGCTGTTCGAGGCAACTCATGGTATTTAAATCATGGTATTAATCACCATGAGATCGTAAAAAAACTATTTCCACAATATCTATCATAATGCACAATATTGATACAGTTTTAATGGGCACTAAATTTACAAAAAAAAATAATTAAAATTTTTGTCTTCCCAAAATTAAGTATGATTGGTGTCAATAATTGTATGGTAACTTTTTATGGTTTCCCATAACAAATAAGTACGAAGTAGTGTACAGGTTAGGTTTTTTATTTCAATTAATGTTTATTACCAAAATTAATTAAGCATCATTGACGTCAATAATATTTTTTACGCTGCTCTCTTAATCGAAATAGTACCTTTTCTTCTGGACAAAACGAAATGCCAACCCTGCTTGAATTAAATAATTCATATTTCATTAAATTTTTAGAGAATTGTCTGTTTGAAAAAAAAAATTGTCCAAACATATTTGTTACACACTGCTTTTTTTTTCACTTGTCACTGGCATTATATGTACCTGAGTTTCATCAGGAATAATGTCTAATAAATTCAACTTATTGTTATTGTATTACTGTTCTTCCTTTTCACGTGGTATTTCTTTTCTTTTTTTTTCTTCTCCTTCTCGTCCGTGAATATCTTTTTTCAAATTTAATTGTGAACAGCGCATATCTGTATACCCATAAGCCTTCCTTATCGAGCTATATTTATGAGGCTCTTTGTGCGGGTATGAAAATTTCTTCTTTATCTTATTTTTTCTCTCAGCATCCTGTGAAGAAGTGGTTTACACACAATGCCTTTATGAGAGTAATTGAAAGCGTCAAGAGTGAGAAGAAAAAAAACTTAATTGAAAAAAGATGTTTTGGAAAAATGCGCCTACTATAAGTGCATTATAAATAGAAACATACATTACTGCCTCACTTTATAGTTTAATTATTGCTTTATTAGGCATATTATCAGTAGGTATTAGAAGTATTGTTTAATCTTTTAATTGTGTGGATAAAAGTAGAAAATTATGACATGATTGATAAATCATAATTGTCTGTCTTTCACAAACCGAATTTGGTGTTAAAGCGTTAAAATAATAACACTTAATGTAAAGAGTCGGATGGTTATCTTTGTTAACGCTTAGCAAAAATATCATCTTTTTCAAGAAATTAGCTCTTTTTTTTTTTCTTTTTTTTTTTTTTTTTTTTTAGAAAAAGTCTACTCGGTACGATTGGATGGTTATCTTTGTTACCGCGTGGTAAAGATAACCCTCCAATCTTACCGCAAAATTTTAAAAAAAACAAAGAAGACAGTTTAGTAAAATTTTCAGCTTCTTTATGAAATTAAGCTTCAAATGTACATTTTTCTCAACAGCATTCAGCTTTCGTACATTTTTTCTGAAAAAGAAGAAAAAATGTTTTCGCAAATTGTAAGAAATAAAACTTCTCGAAATTTAAATAAATCACTCAAGTATTTCATTAAAAGCCTGATTGTTAAATTTTTCACTTTACACTATTGTATGCACATTAACAACTAGCTTAAATATTTTAAATTTATTATTCATACCTAAATGTTGTATTAAATATATAAATTCCTTTAATAGATTTAAATCTATAGTGTTATGTAATAATATAGATAATCAGAAATTTTCAGTTCATTAGCTTTTGCCAGTTTTTACAAATTTTTGCTTCTGTTCCGCTAACACCTTGTTGCAGACAAAATTACCTACCCTGTTACCAATAAAATAGAAGGTTTTATTATTGTCTTTTGATAAACGTTTTTAGCCATATCGAACCATATTTCTTGTGTTCAAATCCATATTATCAAATGTTTTTTATTATTATTATTATTATTATTTGTACGCTTTGTGACACAGGCATTTCTATTCTATTAATACATTTCTATAAATCATATGGAACTAAGTCTGTGAAAAAATTATTTGGTTTTAGCTATTTTTTAACATGTCTATTAAGTGTTAAGAAATAATTTCGGAATCGTCTGCAAATTCAAACTTGGCCCACATCTTAATTTTCAACGGCTTCAAAAGCGATTACTTCTGTTATCTGATCGATTCCTTTTCCTTCCTCATCCAACTCAATTTGAACTTTCGGAACTAACTTAATCCTTCAGTCGAAAAGTAAAACAAACGCTATATTTAGCCATTTGCTCCTTCATTCTAGATAAAACATAATAAAGTCTGAGTAAGGTTTGTGTTAAAATTTTACTAGAGTCCATATCTTTTACGCTAAAAGGAAATAAAAGATGAATTTTGAAATTAGCAAAATTTGTAGATTAATTTTGATGTTTGTACTTGGAAATGCATTGTAAAGAAATTTTTCTTTTCATTGATCTTTTTAATAATTAGGTTCGTACCATTTGGTTGAGAGATAGAAATAATTATCGGGAACTAACTGTAATAAAATTATTTTAGATTTTCTTAAATTTAGATGATATGCCATTGAGTAAGAAAAAAGTGTAACTATTATGTATATAATTAGTAGGTATATTCTTGAATATTAAAACAAAAAGAAGTTGGAATTGTTAGTTTTAAAAATATATATTTTACGGTCTCGGAAAATTTGATTATATGCTGGACCAGTAACAGATTTATTTTAATAATTATTAGATTGTTTTATATAAATAAAAAAATATATAAGAAAGATCACCGGTGTCCCGTCTGCGTCATAGGGTTAAGGCTGTTTTTCGAAGACTCCATCGTATTATGAAATGCTTTTTTGAGAATAATATGCTATTTTTTTAACTGCTGTGAGTTTGTAACTATTACTCATAACAGTTAGGTTAAGTTTAGCCTATCTAAAGCCAGTGCTGTCTACGCTTATTTTGAAAATGGCGCTAAGCGTTAATATGGAGAAAAGTCTCAGTTGTTTCAAAATGAAAGGCGTTTGTGGTCTAATTTTTTAATATTTAAAAACCTACTCAAATTTTGCATTACCTGGGCTCATAAAAATTTGGAAAAACAGAATATGGCAGTGATTTTGATGATTTTCATCTAGGGTTAGAATAATATCGCCAAATAGGCGTTTTTTTTTCTTCTTCCAAGGTTTAATAACTTTCGAAATATTTAGGTTATTTATCTGTTCTAATGCCCGGATAATTCTTCACGGCAAGATTATATATTATATAGTTTAAAATAGTCGCATTGCTTCAAGTGTAAGGCACTTCAACTATGGCTTTTTTATTTTCCTTAGGAACAGAGCTTCGAAAAACAGCGATTTGCAGCAATTTTTTGCTGAAATTCTAAAATAAAAGTTGCTCTGCTATTCCTTCTTTCTACCTCCTTTACTCAAGTTGAGTTGCTATATTTACTGTATGCTATTTCATTCATCATTCAATTAAATAAAATAAAAAAAGCTTTTGTTGTATTTAACGCTACGAATGAATTATAAGTGTAATGAACAATTAATCCAGAAGAGCTTTATACTAACAACCATGATCCAGCCTGTTAATATATATCACTTAGGTATTTAAAGTCTCGTAACATCTTTTTTCTTCTTCGTGAAGTCCCATTAAAATCGATTTTTATTCTCTGACAGATAAAATATATTGTTGGAGTGCACGCTTTTGCCAACCAATGAGAGTCGAGGTTCCTAAAAGTTATGCAATTTCTTGGAAGCTGGAAAATGCTTTTTGATCATCCGCTAGTTAGAATGATGGGGATGAAATGTTTCTATAGAAACTGTTGGATGCTGATACTTAAAATATTCGTTCATTCGTTTCTCCTATAACATACTTCAGCAGATGACAATTTTTAATATTTCACTTATTATTATTTGTCTTTGAAATTGTCTCCGTCACTTGTGCAAATATGTTAAATAAAGCTTAACGTGTTTAGTTGTTTAACCCTTTGACGCATTAAACATATTTTTTCAAACTTTTTCCATTATTTTGTATTGAATTTAGGTCAAAATAGGGGATATTATATTTAGTATTTTAATAATTTTTGGTTATGAAATACAGCATCGGACATCAGTTTTTGCTTTAAAGGTAAAATTTTCCAAACACAGCTCATTATTAAACTGTAATTTTTCAAATTTGCTCTTATTTGCAGTTATTTAGATCTAAGAGAAACAGTTATTTATCATTGAAATTTCTTTGATGTACAAAATCAATTACTGATAAATTTTTGTATATGTATGAAAAAAAAGTTCTATCTACTTTTTATTTCTTAATTTTATGTTTTTGAACAAATATAATTCCTAGAATCTTAACAAAGATTTTTAATGAAATAATACCAAAATATATTTACACTCGTGATTAAAGCGACAGAAAAAAAATATATCAAAAGGGGAGGGGCATCGGTGCCCCCTCTGCGCCAACGGCGTAATGCTTTTTTTAAAACACTTTTTTTTTTTATTCATACGTTGCTGGAATTGCATATAATATCATTGAAATTTTACAACTAACTTAATTTCAATTTATTATAGCTAAAATATATTGATTTTTGAGTGTATGTTCAGAAAAGTTAACCAATACAATTTTTAAAAATAATTCAAGTGTGGTATTCAAGGAATCTACCTACAGAAAGGTCAAATCACGTCTTTGAAATTCTCTTTTTCTTTTCATTAAACGTACACACATTTAATACATATCACTATTAGCATTACAACTGTATACTGTTCCACCAGCAACGTATTTTTGACCTTAAGAATTGTGCGTACAAACTGAACTGGGTCCAAATTTACTATAATCGACTAAACCTTAGAATTGTACTGCATGTTAGTTCAGTTTGAGTTTTAAGTTTTTTTTTCGCCTGCTATTATTAAAAAGCTGATTAAATCAAACTTAAAAAAAACTTTTAACTCATCTTTTAATATGAAATAAGTCAGCCTTTTATATTAATTTATGAACATAAATAACCATTTTACAATTTAACCTAACTTAGTGGAGTTTTCTAAATTAAAATTCAAACATTAAGAATTTGCTTTCTTTCAAAGAAATAAAATCCGATTCCTGCTGGTGACAGTTTTTCTTCAGAGGCCTCAGCAGAGCAAGATTATTTCCAGCATCGTAATATCGAAAGTTTATTTTGCATCGTCATTTTTCATCCGGGTCTCTTGTTTGCTGTTCGAGGAAGGAAGGGGGTGAAGGCCGTACGGAAGCATTTATAAAAATTTCCCTGTTGTGGGCCTCCTCAATACCAAGCAGGGGTGATGTTGGCCTCTCCGGTATGCAGGCTGCCCCCAACTGACACCCACACACTCTTATCGGCCTTTCTCAAAAGATCTTTGCACGTACCGATGACAAATGGATTTAACCCCTCCTATCATTCTGTGGAAATAGAAAAACTTTTGCCCAAAAGGTGAAAGGTAGTGGCGATTAAATGTTTTTTAAGTTTTCCTGAGCTGTATTGTTTTTCCTTTTTAATTTAAACTAATAATTTTTTTTTGCTTTGATTTATAGTATTACCGTCTAAAAAATAATCCTTTTAAAAAATTTATGTTCAAAAATATTTACTTTCATTAATTGTGGGGGAAATTTTTCCTTAATACTGAATAAAAAGCTGCGTTGTTCTTTCTTTTAATTCTGAACTGTATTGTTTTTCCATTTTAATTTAAACTAATTTTTTATGTCTCGATTTTAGTTTGTTGCTTCAATATATAATTATACCGTTTAAAAAATAGTTCTTTTGTCAAGATTATGTACAAAAATATTTATTTTTAGGCAGTATGCTTATAATATAATCGTAGTTATAACTATTTTCTTCCCTTTTTTTTAAGAAAATTTTTCCTAGTAATGGTGGAAAAAAATTTAAGTAAACTTTTTTTTATTAAATAATATCGCATTCTCAAAAGCATTACCGTATCATTTTCGCGCCTTTTATTATCTAATTTATTTGTGGTTGCAAAAATCATTTTAAATCAAATTTGCTATGCCAAGAGTTTAATATTGAAGCATAAATTTTTCTACCAATAAAAAGAAATGTTCAATAAAAAAAAAACGTAAAATTTGAACTTCATTATTGTATAAGCTATATTTTGGTAAAGTTTTTATTGTTGCCGAACTCGAAATGTCGAATAGTTTTCACCCAAAGTTATGCAAAGTACATGTACATGCAAAGAATATGCACGATATGCTAAGGAAATTTACATGGCACGTTTGTCATGGCACATTTGTAAAGTCATAAGCATTTCATTTTTTAATACAAATGTAACTAGATTAATTTAGCTATATTTTTTCCTATGTCACTTCCAAATTGCAGATTCAGTTTTATATATTTTCTTTAAGGTGTATCACTGTTTAGAAATAATTGTTTTCATGAATCTTCTTTCAAAAGCATTCCACTTTTCTATGATGGCAACCCACATTTGGCTGTTAACCAAATGCAAAAGTAAACTCTCCTACTATTTGATTGTTAGAGTAACCCGACTCTTATAGGTCACTGTGTATTTGCATTTATTTTTACGTTACCCTTGTGTTGACCCATATTAGGTGTAAGTTCTTTTAATAAATTTCCTTTCATTATTTGTAATTGAAACAAGTTATGAATGAATTTCCTGTATACTATTTTAGTTAATTCTATAATAAAACCGCTTATTTCACAATTGCAGCATTGTGAATTAAACAGTTTTATCGAGAGAGAGAGGGGGAAAAAAATTTAAATAAAAGGGGGGATTATTGTTATAAAAGTTTATAATGAGATAAATGCAAATTAATAAATTAACGTTTTTAAAAATCAACAATTTAAAGAATTTTTTATTTTATTTTAAAAGCTTTGTTAGAAGGAGCATTAAAAACACATTCTAAATTTTTATATGCCTTTACAATCTGTCAGATTTTTTTTATTAATTATGTGTTAAATAGTAAAAACAATTACCTCAAAAAAAAAAATTAGGATCATGCCATCAACTAATCAAAAAAATTTTATTTTGTAAGCTAGTAAAATTGAGAATATGATAATTCTGATTCTTCCCTAATACAGTTAACACCCCCTGAAATAAAATAACCTTAATTAATGCGTTTACCTTAACTACCTTTTTTAACTTAAAAGTGGTAGAATATTTAGGGCAATGTTAAGAGCCGTGATAGCTCAGGGGATAGAGCACTCACCTAATGAGGTGACCCGGGTTCGATCCCAGAGATAGCGGTTGATCCGAATTCCGCACCCGATTGTCCAAATTGTTTTGCCGTACCCATGCTGATTATTATTAAAGATACCATGATCTTCTTTGTTTGTTAATGGCAACATCATTTCATTTTTCTGTCTAGTGAGAATACGCGAAACAATAAGACGTCAGTTACCTTTAGAAAAGAAAAATATTTTTTCGAAGGGGACTTGCTTAGCTACTTCTACATCACTTTATATTTTAATTACCTTATTTGGAATGCACTTTTAGCATCAAATTAAGTCACAAGAAATTCTAAACCATTTCGTAATATCTCTTGGTTTTTCTGACACAAATTTATCATAACTTCCTGTTTTTTTTTTTTTTTTTTTTTTTTTATTCAAATTTGTCCGAATCTCTTTACCTATTTACTACAACTTTTAAGGCTCATTCTTTTCTCCATACATTATTCTAACTTAAATTCGATCATCTCCACAATTGTAACCGATCTTGCGTAACTCGAGCTCTCTGAAAAAACAGTCACCATATTCATTCCCTCTTTTGAATGACGGGATGTCGCGCCCATCATCCCACCATTCCATCCTCCAGATGAGGATTGGATGCCAAACCTCGTGTGAATGGCCTAGCATCCAGTGGCCAGAAATGGTCAAACTATATCTTTGGATGCCGCTGTTACAGCAACTTCTGGCTAGACGCCTTGTCTCCAGCTCAGATGGGGTTATTGTTATTTACTCCTTTCGCATCCATTAACCTTGTTAATGTGTGGAAGTTATTGTAAAAATGCTGCTCTTTGGCAATCTATTTTAGTTTTGCTTCCATTGAGTTAATGTGAAATTTATTCCACTTGCTAATATTGGTTTTGATGTTAACTAATATAAATTTAATTATTATATGAAATTTATTTTTATTCATTTTTATAAATTGGTATGCAAATCAATGATTATTATTTATTTCAAAAATTCACAGTTTTTCACTCTAGGAGAAAAAATTCATGTTGATTATAAATAATGTGATTATTTACTACCGGAATTATGTAATGATGTAACATATATTTGCTTTTTTTTTTTTCATTTATACTTACTTCAGTTATCAAGCTTTCCAAACTTCATGACGCATACAAAAATAGTATTTGATAACGTTTTAATTAGGTTGAAAACGACAAAGTATTTTGTCTATTAATAAATTATACAACCTTTAATTGTACAGATTAATTTGTTTTTCTATTTTTTTAGAAAAATTTACTGGCTACTCTAACCATGAATGTCAACTCTTCCTAGTATAATTTAGTCTTTGAAAGTCATTTCATTAAAAAATATAATAATAAATATATACTAAACATGATTTAGACAGTTGTTTGATAAGAAAATTTTTTTTAATTGAATTCCGTCTTTCATTTACCTCTGAAGGATTTTTAATTAATAATGAAATGTACTGAGAAAAACATTTCATATAAATATAAATTTAACTTACCAAAATGTTTTTATCGTTTCTATTAATATTACTAGTGTTTAATATACTGTTTAACGATTGTAAGAAAATATTTTCGAATATTATGTTTAATTTAAATTCTGATAGATAAATAAATATCTCCTTTTATGGCGTTATGAATGAGGTTTTTCTACTTCGATTTTTATTTTTTATGATAATAATAAAAATAAACAAAAATTCTTAAGTAATTATAATATGAAGTACATCGTAGCGATCCAAGGAAGAGGGAGAGACTGCGGCCCTTAATTTAAAAAAAAATAATCTGAAATTAACTTAAATTCTGATATAAGAGGCACTAGTTCAAAGCGAATTAAATTTATCGGCATTTTTTTTTTTTTTTTAAATCAAAATGTGTTTTAAAAAAATTAGTGTTTAACAGTGTAGTCGATTTAAAAATTTAGTAATTTACATTAGTAAAAAAATAACACTTACTTTTCCGCATGTAGATCAGCTATCATTTGATTTTATTTAGGAAAAAAGTGCAAGGCCTTATTTATTTTCTAATTCAAACTATATAAATATATACTTAGTTTTATAATTTTTAAGGCGAATTGATATTGTTCTTATCACTCTTAAGACTAATTTTATAAGTAATGTAAAAACTAAGTTAATGGTTAGTCATAAACTAATTTTTTTCCTATGGCTCTCTTCTGAAAAAGATTGTGCCTCCCTATTATTGGGTCTTCTATTTATCTTCCGTTCTTCTATGAAGTTAGTCAAGGTACCACAAAAGCACAACTAATAAACAAAGCGCTGTAAAACAGAAACTTTCCGTTGAAAAATGAATTATTAGTCTCCAAAGAAACTAACTGCTTCTGTTTGAAAAATGAAGTTTTTAAAACAAATTCGAGGTCGAATGAATAAAATTTCCAAGTAATCTTTTCAACGGTACATAAAAAATAGCAGCTATTAATCCCATATCATGTAGCACTACTACTACAAGGTATTGTGTTTGGAAAAAAATCGAACAAAGAAAGTTTTCTTCGAAAATAAAAATAAATGAAAGTTTTTTTGTGTTCCTGAAAAGAATGAAAGAAGCGAAAGTTTTGGAACAAAAAATATGTTTCTCACGTAGAAAACGTATAGATAAATCTGAAATATTTTCTTTCATTTGATCCTGTATCACATCTACAGTGGATGTTAAATTATAGACTGATCTATATTTCTCCGATATTCGATAAAGGCTTCATTGTTTCTTTACTTGCAATTTTATTTCCTTCTATAGATCTTTTTGTGCTATTCTGTGGCGGTTTCATTCGTTCTGTCGTAGTTAATCTATGTAAAGTGTTAAAAATTTTACTGATATTTCGAATTCTTATTAAAAATGCTGATGTGGATTTTAACTGATTTATTAGATTTAAGAAGTTAACAAATATTGTATACATATAATGTCAAATTAATACATTTAGGTTAGGCTTTCTATGCGATCCTCTATTTATATATATATCTAGCTTAACAGTAAAATATATACTTTGAAAAATTGTTGATTACTTCGAAATCTTTTTTTATCTTATGCACATATTTTAAACATTTAATGATTTGCGTTTCTAGGTTTTTTGTTTTCTTCTAATAAACACTCAAAAACTGTAGCTTTTAATTTTTCTTGAAAAAAAAAGTGTTTTCTAAAAAAAAAAAAAATTCTCTATTAAAGTACCAGAAAGACGCATACTTGACGTCAGTGGTTACGGGTTACTACTTCCTATTTATTTTTACGCCTAAACTTTTACGCCATTCTGTTTTTATTGTACTTATACTGTTTACAATATGACTTGTGTTATTTACCATTATATTTATAAATCCATTTAACTTTAGATGAAGACATAAAAAAAACTGAAAATAATATTGAAAACATGGCAATCCTTACACTTAATGTCGGGATATTTATTTCCTTAAATCGATGTAAGGCTTACAACCTCTTATCTAAAAAATATAGAAAAATCTTAAGACTGCTAAATTCCACGTACAGTTTTGAATCCAAATCTCAATAATAAAACTTCTTAGAATATCAAGCCTCTTCACACATCGACTCATTAACATGACTGAAACGGAGAGATACACCTGAAGTTTTCAGAATTCGTTCCGTTTTTAGAATCTTATTATTTTCACTGCCTCGATAAACCCCGTGTTGTTCCCCAGGATGTATATTTTGTATTAGGAAAAGCCTTAATTCAAGCATAAAATACATCTAAGCAACCAAAATGTGGGAAACATTAAGTAACAAATTGCAATCAAATCATTAATTTGCCTTTTTTTTTTTTTTTTCTTTTTTTTTTTTTCTTTTTTCTTTTTTTTTTTTTTACTTTAGAAAATTTTGAAAAGTATATTTTTTAAGGAAAATAAATTTCTAAAGAATTTTTCTAACGAAATAACAATAAGTCACATTTTTTTTCCTTCCATTTGAAAAAAAAAAAGTCTTTTTTCCGCATGAAGTTAACTTTCGTAAGGTAAGCACGTGTACTAAGTACAGTCAATTCGCTGTAACTCGAAGTACGATAACTCGAATATTACTATAACTCGATTTTTTTTATGAGGTCCCGACCCTTTTATCTTCAATTTCATGTTAATTATTCTCGATTACTCGAATTTTACTCCCGTTAACTCGATTTTTTTTTGATCTTTTAAAGCAAGAAAAAAAAACTAGGAGCTGATATCTTGCCCCTTCCTTTGCAACACACACACAATGTCTTTCGCACTCTTCATGGAGGAGCTAAAGCTGTCCCTCTTGAAGTATATGAACAGTGGTTAAATGAAACGTTACCAAATTTACTTCAAGGATACAGTTAAAATGATGTTTTCAATCTTGATGAAATGGGTTTATTTTTTAAATGTCTTCCAAATAAGACTATGATGTTTAAGGAGGAAAACTGCTCAGGGGGTAAAATGAGCAAGGAACGTTTGACTGTCCTAGTTGGTGGAAATGCATCTGGGACAGAGAAATTACCCTTACTTGTTATCGGAAAAAACCAAAATCTCCAATGTTTCAAGAATGTAAAAACGTATCCTTTGGATTACAAGTCTAACAAAAAGTTTTGGATGATATCAGTTTTATTTGAAGACTATGTAAGAAAATTGGATCGGAAATTCTTCGCTAAAAAAAAGAAAAGTGATACTCTTTATGGATAAATGCACAGCACATAGTGATCTACTTAATTTGAAAGTAGTAAACTTGCAGTTTCTCCCAACAAACACAACAGCAAAGTTGCAGCCGATGGACCAGGGAATCATAAAGTGCTTCAAACAGTCTTATCGTAAATGGCTTGTCAGAAAAATGATCTTAAATATTGTAAGCAATTAGAAGATTTGTAATTAATAAGCATTAATTAAATAATCAGACAGTATTTTGAAAGTCTAAAACCGAAACTAACGGTAAGTCGAACTTCCGATATGTCGAAGTTTTTCGTCAGTCCTATCAGATTCGAGTTATCGCGAATTCACTGTATTTAGTTATTACACTTTAATACATTCGTCATAAATAATTTTAATTTCCATTTTATACGTTTCAGTCTACCATTTTCATTATTTTTCACGCGCATCACATTTTCATGGTGCCATCTGTATCTGATGGCTGAAAATATCTTATAAATGTATTTTATGAGCTAATGTATAAAACAAGAGAAGAGCCTTATTTCTTACTTATGATGGGAAGGGAAAAAAAGCTCCTTTTTTAAATAAAAAAAAGTAATAATAATATATTTTGAAAATCAAATAAAGTTTTCCGAGTTGTAAAACATTTTAAAATTTTTATTTTGTGTTAATTATTTATAGGTATTTAAATTATATAGCTCTTTGTGTACCTTTCCTCATTTCATTTGAACAATAAATTGTACTTATCTCTCTCTGCCTTTCTTAACCATTATAAGTATTTCACATGGAAGAAAAAAAAGAAATTTAAACATCTGGTTGTGGGGAAAAGAAATGTCGTAACTATTGATGGATGACTTGATCTTTGTACGAAACCCATTTTCTGGCAAAATCTGTTACATTTGCAGAAGATTGGAAAATTATGCTGTAACATACCCCCTGTTTCATCTCTCTCTCGGTCGCTCTCTTTTATTTTATTTTTTTAATTCGGTTTTTGTCTTTTAATACCGAACTTTTGTTTTACATTATATGATATTAAAAATAACTTTTTTCACACCTGAATATTTTTTTCATTTAGTGTAGTTATGGTTTTGGTTTTATTTTTAGAACTTGAAAACAGATAATGGTTGACCTGGAAGTAATATCACGAAACAAGCGTGCAGCGCTACTCTTCAATTCCTAGCTGTGGGAAGTACTTTGGTTGCCTTGTTCCCGGTTGTCACTTTTGCGTCAAAATCTTAAATAAATAAAAACAATAATAAAATACGGAAATTTTTGTTACTTTACCATAAATTTGAAAAAAGAAATTAAGTACCTAACAAATCATAAAGAGAGTTTAACATCGAAACAGAAAATGAATTAGAAGTGTACAAAAAATATTTTTTAATGCTGTTAATGTTAGTCAGAAACAATTATTGTGTTTTTGCTCTTGTACAGAAATCGGTCGACTAATTAGCCCGTTTTTATACACATAAAAAATGAAAAATAAATTAAGATCGGAATTTTTAAATAACGTACAAATACATAACTAAAACTTTTTGTGAAGCCATTTTGATACCAAATTTCCTTATCACAGTCAAGTAAATATCCTAAGCATAAATTATTTGATAATTTACTTATGTTACTAATTAAAGCTCTTAAAAAACTTATTAATCAAGCAGCACTTTTAAAATATTCAAATTACTTTATTTCATTTTATTTTATTCTTATTGCCGTAATGAAAAGTTAAATTATCTCAGATTTAATGGTGCCATAAAAATCTCCTCTTCCCATTTGAATAAAAAAATAAAAGTAAAGTTTCTCAAACTGTTCCTTTCTGACACTTTTTTCCCTTAAAATTTTAACCCGCCCTTGAAAATTAGGAAGCGAAGTTGAGTCTTCTTTGCACATTGATGATCCATCCAACTCAAGCATATTTCTTCTGGATTCCAATGTATATATAGGATTTTTTTTTTTTAATTTTTATCCCTTTATGCTACTTAGGTTAAAATTTTTCTTGCTGAAGAGCATTTTCTAAGAATGCAAGACAAAGAAGTCCGCATAGTTTCAAGTCCTATCTGGGACGGGCCGCGACTTTACACATTGTCGACTCCCGGGCACTTCTTTGGCACCGTATTTTGAAATTCGCCAATGTTACATTCGCCAAGTCGGGTTTCAAATTTTCTCGCGAAAATCTTCGAATATTAATTCGCGCATGTTTCACTTGCGACATACGATTTAAAAAACGCATGAGTGAACATGAGGTGTGAATAAATTTAGCTGCTTTAAAAGTTTTTGTGTATTATCATTCTCTTTTTATTCGGACTTCCTGAAACACATATTTATTTCTTACTTTTTTATATCCTTTTTAGGATAAAGTTTTGTTGTGGCTGTAGGATATATGAGTAGAATATAGCTTTATAATTATTTTTATAAATTTATTGCAAATAATTTATGGTGTCTTTATCAAGCATGTGGACGCAATATTCAATAATGCAGCATGGTTTTATACCTTATTGTTTAGTTTTTAAAACCTTTAATTTAAGTAACTACACAATTTATGAGTTTTAAGCATTTTCATTTTATATACGTGTAATGATGAGGAGATTGTTGCTGTCAGCTTTATACATGAATTTATTCTTTTTTACTTTTCTGACATTGATATCTATGATTAAATTTGATGTAATGATTCCCATTTGCAGTGCGAATAATATTTGCTTCCAAACAATTGTACTTAGATTTGACACTTTTTTGTAAATGTTATGTCCCAAACGATAAATTCTTTCATACGTATTAGCCAACTCCACAGCTTTGGTAGCCAGGACATAAAAATTTGTAGCAGTTAAAGTATATTTATGAGGTGAACACAATTTTGATTAAAGAAAACTTTTTATGATTTGTAAAATAAAAATATAATGTAAACAGTAAGCATCAACTTTGACATTCTCATATCATAACTGTATAACAATTTAAGGACAATCTGTTTATTTACTTCTGATTCATTAAAGACAAGATATTGAGTCAAATAAGAGAATCTTAACAATTTTTAAATTTAATAATTTACTTTAAATAAAGAAAGTAGTTTTAAAGCAATTGGGTTGAAAGGCTGAGGAGTTACACTTTTCTCAACAAAAAAAATTAATCGATGTTATGATAATAAAACAAAACTCTTGCGATCAGTTATCTCAGCAAAAGTAAGATTTTTATTATTAAATAAGAAGCAATTATTACCATTCTGCAAGGAACAAATAAAATAAAATAGGTCATACAGTTTTCAGACACACAGACTGCATGACAATCTAAGAATAAATGTTTGAACTTTTAAAGCAAATTACATACAATAAAAGCTATTGTGCGAAAAAAAATTAAAAAACAAGTTGTTACAAATGAGACTATTATATGATTCCAGCAACTTAAAAATTCTTTTGGAATTTTAAAGACTAATGAATACTATTAAATAATAACAGAAAAGTTTTCTGTGTCTCTTTTGTCTCATTTTTGAAGCAGAATATAAATTAAAATATACATTTCACTTTTACTGATCCTGCTTTTCTCTGAATCGTTCTTATTAAAATAGATGAATCGTGTTAAATTACGTTGCATTAAGTTAGTAAATGTGTTTTCGCACTTAGGAGGGAAAAAAGGCCTCATTTTAGATTGACAATAAATGTAATAATTTTCATAGTATTTTTTCCATATCTTATTTAGAAGCCCAAAAATTGAATAAAGAAATTATAAAATATATAGACCAATTGTTGAGTTATAGAATCTAATAAGCTAAAGTTGTTATAAAATTATGAATAAAAAGTTACAAGATGGATAAGTTATGAAATTAATGAAGCATAGAATGAAAGGATAAATATATATAGCAAAATATATGATAAAATTAATTAGGAAACAATTAAAACGAAGGTGAGTAATTTCAGATATGTATAAATAATAGTGATAGAAGCAAGAAAAATGGAAAATATCGGAATTTTCCCTGACAAACTTAAGAAACATTAAAAAAAGTTGAGCAGCCACAACTTTAAGTTTTAATAAATATGATTTGATGTTATAAAAAATAAATTAACTATACGAAAATAGTAGTGAATATGTCATAGATTTGTTTCTTTATGTCATGGCTTTACTAAAAATATTTTTTCTCCTTGTTTTCATAATAGGCACGCATTTTACAGAAAATATTTGAACAAATTTAATGAAAATATTTTCAAATTTTTTTAAGGACTCTCTTATGAAGAAAATATTGTCAATCAAAAGTTGTTCAGTATAAAATATATGCAATTTTTTTAAGATATTGTAAGCATTTTGAAGAATACATATTTTTTCCAAAATAAAAACAATTGAAAAAACCTTGTAAAAATGAAGGAAATAAAAATAATTATTTTTCAAACTGCGTACATTTTTTTTAATACTTTTATCTTCAAAAATATGTACACTTAATAATGTGATGATTTATACAGGGGATTATTGTTTTAAACTTTGTTTATTATTTAAGATATACAAAAGAAATTGATTAGTCTGAAGATATAAATGTTTTATTACTCCAGATTCTTATTTAATTTACAAGAATAGTTTCTATTTGAAATTTTTTTTAACCGAAATATGTATGTAATTAACTGAAATAATTGTGTGTATGTAACTTTTTCTTTATAGAAGGACGAAGTATTTTGATCTCGTTATTTGAATTTTTCTAGTCTTAAACGATGATAAAATTTTAGCTTATTTCAACAAGCAACTTTTAAAAATATCCATGAGCGCGAAGATTCGTTTATGACTTTTGCGAGTGCTGTATTGCGGCGAGCGTAGGGTTGCCTCTGAGTGAGGGTTACTAGATAAGGCGGTGAAACAGTTGACAAATAAAACCGCGGCGAGTGGAGGTGCCCGGGAGTCGACAATGTGTAAAGTCGCGGACGGGCCATAGATCGTGACCATCTCATCCTTGGCCGGGCTTTGTGGGCCTCTACTAGGAGACCAGGAACCATTTGAATTCATAGACTATCGATATTAGCTGCTTCTCTTGTTCTCCATGTTTTTTCCTCTTTATGTTTGTTCTCTATATGGTTCATAGTATTTATGGCTGTAGTTGTCTTTTAATCTTGCCATTAGAAATAAAGAATAATAATAATTAAAGCGAAAGATACTTCAAAAAGGCATTTTTATTTGTTTTTTATGATGTTATTCTTCAAACCTTTCAGAAAAGCGTAAAACAAATTCAGTTATTTGTACTAGGCTTTGAAAAAATTATGCACGTTAGAAGGAAAAAGCAATTCTCAAAAAACTTGATCCTAAAAAGTTTGCCCTAAATACAGATTTATTTCAAGTTTTATTTAGGTGTTCTATGTGCGAACTTTTGGTCATAGACAGGAAAATCACAAAACATACATCAATGCAAAAGTTCAGTTATTACTAGAAAACAAGGTTTTTTACATAGCCCCACTAAAAGAAAAAAGTGCTACTAGAAAAAATCATGCATGCTATTAAAATCGTCAATGCATAAAGCGTATATAAATGAATTGTACCTCCAAACTAAAATTTAACTGAAATAACCTTTAAAATAAATACTTTTGTATAGCAATTATTTTAAGGCAATGTATTACCATTACGATAGAATACCATGTTTTTTTATTTTGTTTTTTTATCGTACTCTGCTCATTAATCCTATTAGGATTTTAGATTAAAATAAAGAATATATCTGTGTTTTAAAACTGCAATAACATTCCTTTTTAATCACGTGTAAACAATCCGTGAAGAAGGAAGTTAATTTGTTTAACCTCCATTAATAATTATTTTCATTTTGCAAAAACAACTCTATTTTTAATTACTTAGACCTCCTAATTAATTAATAAATTTGGTTTTAACTTTCTAATTCTTACCCAATCCTTACTTTCTCATTCTCACCCTACGATTAGATTTTATCGCTAATTTCGACCGAAACATTCTGCATAAATTATTCAGTTTCTGTTCTTCTAACGCAAGTTCTTACGTAAGTTTCTTTCAGGGACAGTTTTATTGTATGAGAAACGAGATTTATTATTGATCGCTCTTTTTCTTTTTTCTTAATATTGAAGTTCTGTACCACATTATCTAGACATTTATCGTTACAAAATGAAATTCTATCTTTTTAACGCCCAGTAGATTGCGTCATGTCATATGTTATTCACTTGATTAAAATAATAGCATTTTTGTTCTCTAGCTAACATTTCCTTTTCTATAACGATTCTTTCAATTGTGTGTTTATGCTTTTTTTTTTTCTATTATGTTTTCCTTTTTTTTTTTTTTTTTCCTTCTTAAAGGTTGAGTATAAATCTTATTTAAAAATGCAGCAAAAAAAATTTTTATACATATAAACATTTCAAAAAGCATTTTTTTTTTTCTTTTCTGAAATTGAGTGGGAACCCTGATAAATTTGTATTTTTATTGAATATAAGGGAGAACTGGGTTAACCTGGTATGATCAGGGAATTTTATCTTGACCCCTTAAAAAGTAGAGAATACTCAGGGAAAATTTAAATTTTTTGCAAAAACTTGGAAAATTCCTGTATCATACCTGGAAAATAACCAGTTTCAGATTCATCAATAATACTAATCAGTTATTGAGTTATATTCTGAATAATAGTTAAATAATTCTAGCATGAATTACTAATATTTGTTGCAAAAATATCATATTTTAGTGAAACTTTCGTGCTTTTATCCTTATTCGTTTTTTTTTTTTTTTTTTTTTTTTTTTTTTTTTTTTCCCGCTCGATAAATCTAATACTATTGACGTTATAAATAAAAAATCAGTATCTGGAAGTCGAATTTTTTTTTTTTTTTTTTTTTTTTTTGAAATTGAGTTGGGAACCCTGATAAATTAGTTATTTTTATTGAATTATTCTTTGTAACGTTTCATAATTCAAAATGTTTTCTCGCTTCCAAATATAAATTAAAATTGAAAAATTGTTTTTTTATTATTATTATTATTTTAATAATATTATTAATATAGGTAGCTTCTTTCTTCGAAATTCGAATTCAAAATCCGACAAATTAAATAAAGGTGATTTGAATTATCTAATCAGTGGTTCAAATTAAATGATCGGAATTGCTACACTAAAGTCAATATTAAAAACGACAATAACGAATTCTCTGTTTTCTCAGCAATACGCGTAGAAACACTTATCGTTTTTTGCTCTTTAAGAAAAAATAAACTACACACATAATTCAAACTTTCTTTCATTCAATTAATAAAGAGGATTATTTATTATTCCGTATTAGGAAATTTTTTATTGCGTTTCACTTAATCAAATTACTGTCCGTTGACAGGAACAACTTTAAATCAATTTTGATATCTCTAATTTTCGTTATAAAATTATTTTTAAATTAGAGATATCAAAATTGATTTAAATTTGTTCCTGTCAACGGACAGTAATTTGATTAAGTGATCTGAATCTTGTTACCTGGATCTCCGACTTGAATCAGTTTCAAGATGATGAGTCGTCATTTCAAGTAATTACTGAATCACTGAAGCAATTCAGTAATTACTTGAATCACCTAATCAGTTACCAACACTACTTTTAAGAAGAAGAAAAAAATTGAGGTTTTATAGCGAATTTTTTACTGTTTGGAGAAGTCACTAAACGTAAATTTCATCCCAGTAAAAAACTATATATATATAAATTCATATTCATCTTAACTTGCATCCAATTTAATTATACAATTTTCCTGGGTGGGAAGAAAATTTTTTTGAATTTTCAAAGTTTGAAAAAGTGACTAATTTATCTAGAACTTTTTCACCTCATTTTATCATATTTTGTGTATAAAATATTCTATGGGGAAAAGACTTGTATCCAAATTTAAATCTCAATTATTTAAAATTCCTATTCCTTAACTTTATTTATATTTATTTTATTATTATTTTGTTTTTAATCACTAGAAACATGAAAATAATCCTTCTTATTTCTACAATGTAACTTATCTCTAGATTATAAATAACGTGTGTTTAGACTTTTTAATTTTGTAACTATAAGTCTTTTTATTTGCTACATTCTATTTAATAAATGAAAATAAAAACTGGGATTAAAGTGGTACGTTTAATTAGAACTAAATTCTTCTTAATTAGTGCATGTTGTTGGTTTCTTATTCTCAAGTGATGCATTTAATTTAAGGTTAATGAATATAAATAGATAAATTTTTTTTCAGTGGTTCCTTATTCTAAGTTGACTAATATTAAATGTATGCACTGGGCAAACTCTAAAATGTATGCACTAGGAATTGCTGTTAAAAACTTATTGAATCTCCAGAGTCTCCAAATTCTTCAAATCTCAATATAGTCTTTTTTTTATGAAATTATTGTAGTTTGAAAAAAATTAATGTAAATATCAATTAAATTAACTATTTTTTATTTATTTATTTGTCATTGACAACTGATATTTATTTCTTTTTCAGTCCTATTTCTAATATTAATTTTAATTTTTAAATTTAAGTCATTATAGTGTTGTAAAATAGCATTAAATTACAATAATTTATTTATTCATTCATTTCAGGAATTTGCTACTTTAACAAAAGAATTAAATCAATCAAGAGAACATTTATTAGAAAAGGAAGAAGAAATTCAAGAGCTCAAAGCGGAACGAAACAATACTAGGGTAAGTTAAACGAAATAGGTTTTTATATATTGTACTTACAAACTAATTTCATAAATTATTTGAATTAATCTACAATATTTCTCCCATTACAATGTATGAATTTATAATCTTTGCTGTTAAAGATATGTTTAAAAAATAAAATTAAAGCATATTTGATCATAATTAAATTACCAACTTCTTATAGTAATTAATAATTCAGTAATACTATTTTGTTAAAAAATTTCATAATATTCCATAAAATAATTTTACTTTTATATTATTAAAAGCATTGACTAAATAATTATTTGTTTACAGAGAACAATGAATGAAGTTCATTGAAATAAATCACATACTTAGTTCTTTAGATTAATGTAAACTTGAACTTTTTTTTTTAATTACAATGGTTATTTGATAGTTGCTTTTGGAACATTTGGAGTGCCTTGTTTCACGTCATGAACGTTCTTTGAGAATGACTGTTGTCAAAAGGCAAGCCCAGTCCCCTGCTGGGGTGTCTTCTGAAGTTGAAGTTCTAAAAGCTCTAAAATCTCTATTTGAACATCATAAAGCTTTAGATGAAAAGGTAAGGATTTAAATCAAACTTCTTTTAAAAATAAGTAAATAAATCTTAATTTTTTTCCACTTAAATTAGTTAAATAATAATGCAAGTCTTCTACTTTTAAAAATGTATGTTTACATATTTCTTTTTCTATTTTTTTCTTGTGTCTAATTTGTTGAGAGAAGTTAATTTAGAGTTAAATATTCTAATTTAATTTTAACTTTTTTGAAATACATATAATAATTAATAAAACAATTCCTGTAAGAGCAAAACCTAAAATATTTATTTTGAACGTGCTTCAATTCATTATATTGTTTAACTATAAGAATGTATATGTCCATTATATATGCATTTAACTTAGACAGTAAATAACATAGTCTTAGGTAAAACCACTAATAGAAAGAAACTGTTATGACTGTCCTCTAACATAATGGAACAATTTTTTTAGAAAAATAAAAATTTTAATGTAGCATGTTTATGTATTAAGGCTACATTTTAAATATATATATTTAAATTCTTAACAATTTTTGAAAACAAAATTTTTTGAAGCTTTGCATTAATGAAAAAGTTGAATATGCAAAAATGACACTATTAAAAATTAATCCTTACAACAACATAATGGGTGTGATTTATTAAAAAAAAAAAGATCTTTAATGTTGCAGAGGTGATTGTGCTCCGGAAAAAATACGGATTTCCGGATTTTTCCCTAACTGCGCTCCAGAAATCTTAGGTCCAGAAGTTTTAAGAAATCATTGATCACATTTATGTATAAAAATTCTTGAATATTTTATTTAAAAGTATTAGAACTAGGCCATGGCACAGAATAGATCAAGATGGCAAAAGCGTATTGGGACAGTCTTGGCCTGTCATAGGCTGTAGTGCCCAAGAAGAAGAATTAGAATTTATACTTGGCATCTTTCATTTGCAAATATTTTTTCTGGTAGAATAATAAATGTGATGAGAGATAAAAATAAACTTATGCATAATCATTCATTTAAATTATGCTGTATTTAATTTATTTAGAATTCAATGTTTTGAAAATATCAATGATTTAAATTTATAAAGACATGCGTCTTTAATGATTTTAATCAAGAAATTTTCCGGATTTTTGAGTTGGACTCACAATCACCCCTGATGTTGTTAATATAATATCCGAAGTAATTAGTCAAAGCTGTATCTGATATATTTATATCATACCTGATTTGTCAAATAATTGATCTGAAATTCAGCTGAGGAACCAGACACTTGATTTATTATGCACAAACTAGCTCACTGTATTCTCCAACATAGCAGAATTACCTTTATATCGCTTCACAATTTGTGCTCACTTATTGGATATTACTAAATTTTAATCTACTTTTTTATAGAATTTGATGGTATCTTTTTAAAATAAAACTTTTCATTTATGAACATGCCATTTAATCTTTATACATTATACATGGTGCCTGGAGTTTTTTAAAGGTGCTTATTTTTGATTTTCGTTTTTTAAAAGCCCTTAAATGTGTTTTTTTTTTTCATTGGGTGTTTTTAAAGTGCTTAATTTTCCTTTTCAAAAGTGAGATTTTTTTTTTCTTTATCATCTCAATTTTCGGCATTTCCACATTGTTCTATTTAATGTATTCACAATTTATTCAACCACAATCTTTTTCAGTGTACGATTGTCCCATAGTGCATGAAAGCGCCAATCATTTTACAGGTTTGATTAAATACTTGCCAGTCCACATGTGCGTCTACTGAGCTCAGTTCGGTGAGATTATTGCACTCTCATGTGCAACTCAGTTGCATTTTGCAAGATATTCTCAATTTCAAGCTTCATTTTCCACCATCTGATATCGAACCAAAAAATCTCATCTTTTTATAATAGCTAATATAATCAAGAAAAGAGTTCTTCATCAGAAACTGAATATTTTATCATGATCATATGAAATCTTTGCGTTTTGTTAATGTATTTAGTGCTTAAAAATATTTTTTGAGTGCCTAAAAGGTGCTTATTTTTTCTTGAAAGATTTGGCTACGCACCCTGTTATAATTTGATTTATATACTTTTTAATCTAACTTGGAATTTGCATTTAGAATAAATAATTCATAAAATATCACTATATATTTTATTCAGAATCTCTATTTTAGAGACACAACAGTTATAATAATTTTTTTTTTCTAACCTAAACTTGTAAAATGTATAAAAACTAAAAAAAAGGTTAGAAAATTAAAAAGCGTGGTTACAAAGTAGATAGTGTGCTAAGGTTAAAACGAAAAGTTAGGTTTGATCAATGATCAACATTTCTGACTGATATCGCCATTGATAAAACATCTCTTTCTTTAATTCTTAAGCAAATACTAACTAAAATAAACTAAAATATAACTCTAAATTAAATTAATAAGCATAATTCAAAAAAAAAATGGAGTAGTTTATGTGTTTATACAAGCTGTTTCCTTTTAATCTCTCATTTCCACCTAACACATACAGGAATATATTCTTCGCAATTGTTTTTTTCCACCTCAGTTTGTTTCAGCTTTTTCTTACTAATGTTAGAGAAGAAATAATATCATTTAATAGGTTTTATGTGTATTTTATTGTATTTAAATGTATTAGTGTTGTTGTACAGAAAATTTTTCATTCTCATACGAAAATATTGTTAATAATAGTTTGCAGTTTTAATTAATATTAATTATTTGAATTTTTCTCAATGTAATATATATTACTAAAATAAATATACGACAACAAATAAATTACTCTGAAGTAAAAATCTGATTTTCATTTTAAAATGTCCTGTATCCTATTCTATTTTAAAATGTCCTCAAAAACATAATTTTGTTTTCAATCCATTTTTTATTTAGTAAAGGCTTGCACAAAAATTGACTTAGTTGCAGCTCCTTAAATTAATTGGATTATACATTGAGAATGATTATTTAAATGAGCAGGCATGCTTAAATTATTATTCCATACTTAAATTATTTCTATTACTGTTCTATTTAATTCCATGAACTAATTCAGACCAGTTTTAGTTTTACAGCAAGCACCATTTGATCAACTTACCTAGATTGAGTAATATTTTTTGTAATACCATTTGCATTTGAAACAATGTAGTTCATTCCAGCTTTGGTGCTGTTGAACTCTTTATTTAATCCAATCTCATCAAACCTGGTACTAAGGAGTTTAGGAATTAACTTTTTCTTTAAATTAATAGGTTATTATAGTTTTTTTTTTTTTTTTTAAAGAACCTTAAATATATTTTTATTTTGATGCTACTTTATATAATGTACTCCTTTCGATCTATATTAGGTACGAGAGAGATTAAGAGTTGCATTAGACAGAGTTACATCTTTAGAAGAAGAATTAAATAAAGCGAATGAAGAGGTAAATGTTAATGACATTTTAATTAGCTTATTCCTTGTCCTAAAATATAGTTCTTAACTTTTCTTTGCTTTTTTTCTTATAGCTTACTCAATACAAAACCAAAAGTATAACATTAGATTTAAAAGAAGAAAAAAAACCATCTGTTGATGAGGGAACAACTCAACATATTTCAAAGGTTTGTATTTTATATATATTGATAGATATATAGATATTGCTATAGCTCATGTTGACAAATTTGATTAATATTAAGTCTGAAACACTGAAAATTTTGACATTAACAAATAATCAAAAAATTACTGCAATGGAACTACTAATGAAACTGCATTCCCTCTTATTTGCTCCCAAAAAATCAGTTTTGCTCAAAACCTGTCCCAATTTAATTCATTTGTGTGTATTACATTTGATTATATGAAAATGAAATTATATCTATTTCATTCGATTGGTATATTTCCCCCTAGATAAATTTATCTACATCTGCTTAGGGACTGATTGTGTTTCATGCTTTGTTATGTGTGTTCAATTACAATTTTCCTATAATGACAATAACAGAAATATATATTGATACTAATATTTATGTTCTCTAAATTTTAGGTAATTTATAATTTTTTTTAAAATTTCCTTTAAGTCATCTTAAATCTGTATCAAATGGCTTACAAAATAATATCATAATCAAATATGTAAATCATTATTAATATATATTTTATATTGTTTATGAAAAAATAGGTTTCTAATGGAACAGCAGAGGCTGCTGCTGAAGCAGCTCGTGTTGTTGAGCTGCAAGAAACTCTTGAAAAAGTAAATTCTGAGGTAACCACATCAAGAAGTAAAATTGCTGAACTTAGTGCCAAAATTAGGGAGCAAGAAGATGGAATAGCTGCCGCTCAAAAAGAAATAGCTAAAATGCAAGAAGAAAATGCCAGGCTTTCTAGGGATCTTAAAGAAGTAAAAAATATGAATTTTTTAATGAATTTTAATTATTAATTGTGTTATATTACTTATAGAAGAATACTTCTAATTTTTATTTATTTGTGGAGGGGGATATATTCTGTTGTATTAAATGCAATATCATTCTAGAGTGATGATGATTTTAATTTTTAACTTATTAATGCTCTTTGTTTTGCTCAAATTTTGAAATATGTATGTCTTGGAATTTCATTTGAAACTAGTACTATCCCTATGATAGTTTTATAACAAGAATTTTTTTTTTAGAATAATGCGCAAAAAGAAGACCAAGAAGAAAGAATATCTACTTTGGAGAAACGATACTTAAATGCTCAAAGGGAATCAACATCCTTGCATGATCTAAATGAGAAATTAGAACAAGAACTTTCCAATAAAGAAGCTCAGCTAAAACTGGTAATTTTCAAAGATACTAATTTAACCTTTCATTTTAAAAATAATCTGACATTTAATTCTGCAAGTTTTTTACAGAATGAATCAAATTTTATTACTTATAAATGAATATGAATCTATGATGCATAAAATCTATATATATATTTCTTTTACACGGCGACAAAAAAAAAGCCTCATTACAACTCCCCGAATAGCAACACTAGAAAATCGACCAATGATTACCGCTAAAAATGTCGCATGCCAAATCTAGCTGAGGTGACTCAGCATATTGCGCCTTTAAAAACGAAAACTGAACTAACCAGAGAGAGCATTCTCACCAAATGTGATCTCTTCCGAAATTCACAGCAGCTATCTCATACTTTTGAGCTAGGCAGAAGTGAGTAGTCTTTGTCGATAGATCTATATTTTAGTATTTTGTCGAAAGCGCTTTTTTTCACAAATTTATTTGACGATTTTTGATTTATATCACAACTTTATTTGTTTTATTATTGTTATTAGTTATTCATTGAAAAATGGGTCTCAGTCGTGCTGTTACGCTTTAAGATTTTATACTATAGCACATTTCTAATAGGTTTAACGAATTACATGTCATTTATTTGAATTCAAATTTATTTTAATGACTTAGTATTTACTAAAAAGATGAATTTTTTTTTTTAAAAAAAAGTTGTTATATGGATTTGAATGATTGTTTTGAATTCTTAGAATTTTTGCATTTGCAATGTATTTAAGTTAGTAGCGAGCGAAGCGAGCTTGTTTTGCGAAGACTAAGATTGTGTAGCAATTTTCTGGGGTTAGCGAGCAGGGGGCGCAGCCCACTAGTAATTTTAATTTTTCGAAAGTAAAGCATCTTTGTTCATTTGGAAATTGTGAATTATTTTTAAGAATCTATTTTCTTTTCGCGTATAATTCCTGAATAGGGTATTTCTCTCTCCCTTTATTATTTTTTTCTCCTTATTTTATATCTTAGCATAAATTTATATAAATTATTAATTTTAACAGTTCCATCAATTTGTGTTTTAAACCTCTTTTTTTCTTGTCTATTTTATGCTAATTATATGTATGTCAGGTTTTTATGTAATGAACTACCCATCATTTATTACAAATTTCACAAAAAGACATGATTTTCAAAGTTTATTTTTTCTGGTATTCAATTAGTAAAGATAAAATGTTTCATATTTAGAAATCTTTATTTTCGTTTTAACTATTGGAATAGTCTAAAATTGTAGAAGTTTCTGTTAATAAAATATACACTTGAAAGTAGTCGTAAAACTAAACCTTTTGAGAGAAAAAATGAACTAATTTAACAAAGCATGTAAAATATTTAGTAGAAGTCCTTATTTTGTAAATGTGTATGCTTTGGTTTTGAAATTACTCTCAGAGGAATTTATCTCAAAATAAATACTGATTCCATTAATCTTCTAATTACCTTTTCCACTTTTTTTCTTCTACCTTATATAGCACATAATTTCTAACACTGCTCAAGTTTACTACTTTATTTCCATTGTAATGTAAGATTCTTACCTTAAGTGTTTGGTTAAACGTAACTTCATCTAAAGTCTATGCCATAAAACTATTATTCAATTTAAAAAAATAATTTTAAGAAAACATAAATTCATTTTTTAAGAGTTGTTAACTGTTTTCTCTCGTTATATACCGATTGCTTATAAAAAATTTAGATTTAACTTACTTGATATGCGAAACTTTCTTTTAAAAAATAGTGTTTTTACTCAATAATAAATAATGATTTATTCTTATTTTTATTAATAAAAAATCATTATTTAATATTTATTAATACTAATGAAAAATATATATAACTTACAATTCGTAGCTTTCAATTTTACCTTCAATAAATTTTAACTACTTAGTTCATTGGAATGATATTTTATTTAAATTTGCAACATTTATAATTTTAAGATATTGAAAACTCTATAATTTAAAAAATATTTCTTATCTGAAAATATCATGTAAAGAAAAAATTAGTACATGTCACTAGAAAGAGTTTTACTCTCAATTTTTTCCCCCTTTATGAAGTCGTTTCATATTATTTAAAAGGCAAAAAACAAGGGTTTCTCTTTATCTTCAATATGATACATTTAGTACTTAAAATCTACTTTTGTAAAACATTGCAGTTATTTAAAGGCCATCTGCTTGCATTAATTAATTTATTATACTTCACAGAATGAAGAAAAATGTAGAGCTTTACAAGAACGATTAGAACTAGCAGAACAAAAATTAGCCCAATTTTCACGAAAAGCAGAAGCTGCTGCTGGAGAAGCATTAGCTCAGGTTTGTTGTTTTACTTATTTGTTTTTTAAAATAAAATGCTTGAGTTTTAAATATGTCGTAAAATTACTTCAGATTTATAAATTTCATAATGAAAAACTTAATTAATGAATATGTAGCAAATCTAGCTATTTAATAGGCTATCGTAGTACGTTATATATTGTTGGAAAAATCATAATTTTTTTATTCATCCCGAAGTAAAGTTTTTGAAATTATAGCTTTCAGTCACCGAACAAAATTATGTGGCGTTTCATAGGTATAAAAAAAATTATGTTTTGCTTAAATATTGGAATTATGTATTCTATTAGGCTTTTTTATGATAATTTAAAATCAACAAAGTAACTATGTTTTTTCTTCTTTTTTTTTATTGAAGTAGCTGACTGACTGAAAATTTATTTGTTATAGGTACAAGATCGCCATGGTAGTGTAGAGGACCGAATTCAAAGGTTAGAACAGCAACTTGAAGAAAAAGGCAGTGAATTAATTAGGGTAATTTTACTTTTTATCTAATATTAAAATTTTTTTATTATTTTAAATATAATTGATTATTATAAATAATTAAACTGTTTATATATATATATATATATATATATATATATATATATATATATATATATATATATATATATATATATATATATATATATATATATATATATATATATATATATAATAAGTATTTTAGGTGCAGTTACTTCCATCTTTATCATAATTTATTGATCATTCATTTAAATATTAAACAAGCAACGTTCCTGATATCTTAGTGTCTTTACTTTTCATCTTATTGGTTGTTGTTTTAAAAAATAATGCTTCTATATCGTTTAGCATACATATTTGCGATTTAGAATAAATTTAAAAAATAGCTTGTACATTAATAATTATGAATGTTTCAATTTTTTTAAATAGTGTTGTTTTTAATTACAACTCATAAAAATTTAGTATATACATATTAACAGTACAGCATAATGATTCACTTGTATGAAAAAACTTCAGCATAGATCTCCTTACCAGAAAAATTTTAATTAGTGATCAAAGAATAATTTTTGCTTAATGATTTCAAAAAGTATTCTGAAAATAATCACAGTAAGCAGGGTTCCCGCGGCCTTGAAAAGTACTTGAATTTCATTTTGATTTTCAAGGGCCCCTAGAAGTACTTGAAAATGATATTAAATCCTTGAAAAATTCAAAATGACCTTGAAAAGTATCGAAAACTCAGGAAAACAGCCCTATTTCCAGCATTTCTGTGTTTAACTTTTTGACGCACGTAAGTGTTTGAGAATGACTTTCCCGCCTTTCAGATGATGACACGTACTGTTTGATTTTAGGATTTTATGTATGTTTGGCTGATTTTAGGAATTTTAAATATTGGGAACTGCACCAGATTCTGACAAAATCTCGATTCTTATTCAGGCAATTTTAATATCATTCATCGATCTTCGTATTAAACTGATTTAAAAGCTAGGTGTTGCGATTCGTTTTCGCGTGATTCAAAAATTGTACTTGCAATTCCCATTAAAGCAATTTAAAAATCTAATATCGCGATTTGTGCTTAAGCATTTTTAAACCCCAATATCGCGATTAGTTTTCCGCAAGCTTAAAGTCCAATGTCGCTATTCGTATTCACGCATTTTGCATCGATGTTGTAATATCAAACATCGATTTTCGTATTTATACTCTATTTGACAACTACTCATTGCGATTCGTGTTCATGTGACCATGTCAAGTGCGTATGATCGATGCTACTGAAAAAAAATTAATTCAAGTATGAGTGGTTAATTAAAACAGTAAAAGTGACCAAAATTGTTAGTAAGAATCTATCAGAAGATATTGAGGTGAAAGTTGGCAACTGATTCAATTTAAAATGGTTGACCCGTAATAAATTTAAAATGATAATTAAGCCGCAATATCCAATAATTGATTAATTTTCTTTAATAGAAAAGTGGTCAGAATTTCAAAAATATATATAAGAACAAATTTCACTGTCTAAATGCTTCTGCCACTTTAAATATTAAATACAAATCTCCCGGCAGAGATGTTTTTAAATATCTAATTAATATCACAGTATTATATAGAACATATCATAGTATTATAGTATAACCGTCCTGCCCGAATTTTTGCTTATTCAGAGGTTTTATACCTAGCTAAAATAGGCCTTGTGCAAAATTCAAATCTGACGTTTTTATGAATCATGAATTTTATTCTTGACTTGATGCCAATCACTCTTGCTTTTTTTATACTTAGATCACTTTCCGAAATCAAGAGAGCAATGGAAGTCTTATTTTTCAGTACTGCTATTATCATCTAACATTTATCACCAACTAACTATTATCATCAAAACATTTTAGTTTAAAATGTAAAATTTTAGTCTATCTTTTACTAAAATTTAAGTCCTTGAGAATTTTATAATAAGTCTTAAAAAGTCCTTGAAAAGTACTTGAATTTTATTTCTAAAGTAGAGCATGAACCCTGAGTAAAGTTATAAACAATTTTAAAATTTCTGAATGAAACTTTTGTTATGTAGGAATTTTTTTGAAGATGTATTTTGTAATGTAAGATTTGTAATTGCTCATTTTTAAATTCACAGTGAGATAAATAGATGCTGATTTAAAAATTGATTTTTACATAAATAATTTTCTCAAAATTTATCTTCTATTTTTAAATTGTGTCAGATAAATTTTCAGTAAATATTCTTTAAGTAATAATAATGTCTCTTATTCCAGTTAATTCCCTTAATCTATACTATAATTTGTTTTTTCAGTCAAGACAACGTGAAAAAATGAATGAGGAACATAACCAAAGATTATCATCTACTGTAGATAAATTATTAGCTGAATCCAATGAACGTCTTCAACTTCACTTGAAAGAGCGAATGCATGCTTTAGAAGAAAAAAATTCATTAGCTCAAGAGCTTGAAAGGACAAGAAAATTGTTAGAAGATACTTCAATTGAAAAAGTGAGAAATTATTCAAATTAGTACTAAAATACTATAGTAAGCACACAATGAATAAAATGATTGTGTGCTTACTGTAGTTTTTTTTTCTACTTTCTGTTGATAGAATGAAGAATTAATTAAAAAATTATCACAACGAAAAAGTAATTAAATTTAAGCTTTAATATATTTAACTCGACTCTAAGGTGAAATACATCGGTTTCTATTACATTCCAGCTGATTCACTTGAACTTTTTTTTTTCCAAGACTTTTTGCAATATTACTTTAGTTCCAAGTATTAACCACTTTAAATATCTGATAGCTATAAGAATTTTTTTCTGATTCAATCATTTTTAATCTATCTCTCATATTCTTTCCATTCTTATATTAATGCTTTTTGTAGATTAGAACATTTTTTATTTTATTTGTTATGAAAGTTACATTAATATTTTTTTAATGAGTTAGTGCATTATAAATAGATTCCTGTTTTGTACGCTATAATTATTTTTAATCTACAATCTATATCATTTGTGTTTGTAAAACATTTTATTCCTTTTATTAACATGTTATTTTTACAGGATAAGATTTTGAGTGAATTAGGAAAAATAAAAATTGAAATGGAAAACCTGAGGCGTGATCATCAAGCATTTAAAGCTGAAAGCCTGGCAAGGTTTGTAAAAATTCTACATTTTTACCCTAAAGTGTTTGTAAACTATATAACTAACTTGGGTATTCTAACTTCAAAGTTATTTCCTTGCCTATTTGTATTCAATAAATACTAAATGGCAATTATTTAACTATTTCAGGAGAGTTTACATCTTTAATGAATGGTGGTAAAGAACAAGTAATAAATGGTTTTACCCATAATTTCTGATGACATATTTTTTCTGTTGAAATTGGATAGCACATTTATTATTATTTTATTTTGTAACATTTTTTAGCAAAATGCTTAAATACTAAAATGAAAACTAGATTTTTTTTTTTTTTACCTGAACATTTTATATACTCTATTTAAAAATAAAAAAAAATTTAAAAATTATTAAATAAAAATTAATATTTTGCTAAAACTTATTTTTCTGATTTTATCCTTTTTGTTAAAAGAATTTGTGAACTAAACCTAAACCATTCAAAACTCTTTTTGTTGACTAAAAATAGTTTATTATAAACTATTTTTATTCACATAGAGAGCAGTCAAGAAAACTGCGACAGCCAAAGTAGTTTTTAAAAAAATGTAAGCATCAGTACTAAACGATATTTAAGAAAAATTATTCTATGTGATTTTTCACAATATTTTAAGAAACAAAGAGTTAAAATGTATGAAAACCTAGAACAAGATGGTTAGATAGAGTAGAGAAGTGGTTAAAGAACTTGGGAGTCAATCGATTTAGAAATATACCATCAAATAGATCGAGATGGGATAAACTGGCTGAGACGGCCTTGACCGATTACCGGCTGTAATGCCTGAAGAAAAAGTTAAAATAAATAAAACTTCAGTGTAATATTGTATATTTTAGGGAAATTCTTGAATTCAAGAATTCTTGAGTTTCATTAAGTATTGGAATCTTTTTTCTTTTTTTTTTATGAAATAAATTACCTAATCTATAAGTCTCTTTTTTTTCCCTTTCGTTGTTGTTGAAATATAAAAAAGTAAAACAAATTTATATTGTTTGATCTGTATCTAAATTTAAAGCTTTTCATTAAATGTGGTTTTTTATTCGTTTAGGTTGAGCTCTACTCGTGTTCTTCCACAAACATCTCCTCAATTCCCAACACGCACAGCTCTGTCTCCAGCTGCCATTGTCACAAGTACCATATCTCCCAACAGAACTCCTGCTATTGATACTTCTGATGCATTTCATATAGTCAGTGGTATTGATTACATTTCACCAAATGCTTCTATTAACCGAAGATTACAGAGAGGCAGGCAAGCTGCTTTAGAAGAAGACGCTACCAAAGTAAGGGCTTCATACAGGTTTAAATATTCTATAATCATGGCTTTTACATATAGTACAGTACAGAACCCGTTATCCGGAAATCAGAAAACCGAAAAACCAGAACAAAATTCGATAAATTTTCCCTCCATTTTTTTAAAAAAATAAAAAAAAAAAAAAAACCTCCTAAGATTTTTCTTTCTTACCATCATTTTGGAAATAATCATTAGTGTATTACTTCATCGTTTTTTCTTTTTAAGATTATATCCAAAAATCTTTTTCTTTTTTTTTTTTTTTTTTTTTTTTTTTTTTTTTTTTTTTTTTTTAGTTGGGTTTAACAAGGCTTTTTGTAGCGATGGTCCCGATCGTTCCGGATAATCGGTTCCCTACTGTATTATAACCCTTGCAAAAAAATCTCTAGACATTAGCGTTGCAATTGGGAAACAAAAATGGTGTTGAAAATCTGTTGAATCACTGGTGAGAAAAGCTCATACATAACCATAATGAACATGAAAACCAGTCTGATCCCCTAATATAATTTGAATATGTTTCTATTACACGCCTTCCAACTCATTTAATTTCTCCTGTTTCCTCCAACAATCAGACAAATTTTGATGATTTCAGTTCCATCTTTGTTAGTGATTCCTTGCATTTCAGTATGTTGGTTTTTCATGGTTTAAATTGTAATTTCTGCCCTCTAATGCCAATTAATGAATTATTTTTAATCTCTTGCATATAAATATCTTTTTAACTATCAATTACTGGAAAAGCAAATGTCTATTCGAAGGTGACAATAGATAATTGCTTTGTCATTAGATGGACTAGTCTATTTTTATGCAACTTTGAACTTTTTATTTTTTTAATGTTTATTTTGTTTAATTTATTTCTAAACTAGTTTACATCTATTTAAAACTTAAATTTTAGATTTTGAATAATCTAAAGTATGTAAACTCCCTAATAAATTACTGTATGCAATTTTATCTTTATTGGCATTTGTAAGTTATTTAAATAACGAAGATGATAAACTAGCAATTCTGGAGATATTACTATTTTCTCTCATCATTAGATACTATTACTTATTTTGTTATAAAAGACTTTTACTTAAGCATACTTTTTAATCAGTTTTGTATTATGTTGTAAAAATACATGTAAATAGCTAGGATAAATTGAGATAGATCTTTTTTGCTTTTCATATTTATTTTTTAAGAGTCACTGGTTTATTTATTTAAAAAAGTAGTAATTTATGCAGTTTATATTTAGTGAAATAATTTTACAAAAATTTATCTGCAGGTTCAGACTCTAAATGAGCAAGAGTGGGAAAAAATGGAGCAAGCTCAAGTTTTAGCTAATGTCCAACATGCCTTTGATGCTAGTGATACAGAATGTAGTCAAACTGATGATAATGAGAGTATATTTGAATCCATGGATATGCTTTCACCATCAGCTCATACTGATGCTCAAACATTAGCTCTTATGTTGCAGGAGCAGCTAGATGCCATAAATAATGAAATTAGGTATTTATTTAGTTGTTTAATTACGCTGGAATTTTTTTTTTTTTTTTTTTTTTTTGTACTATAAGATTAAAATAGTTTGTGTCTTCTCTCTATCATATTAACTATTTATTGCTTTACTTGGGAACTAATATTATAAATAGGAAATTTAAAAAATAAATCTCTTATTCAAAATATAAATTCAGTGTTTTCTTATTATTTTAATACTCATTCTTTTAATTCATAGAAATAAAGAAAAAGCCGATGGGCTTTATTTCCATCATCTCCCCCCCCCCCCCTGTAAATAAAAGATTGGTCAATTTCTTTTATTAAAAATTTTATGTTTTGTATTAAGGCTATAACTTTTATTTAAATGGGCATAACTGATGTATTCCCAATTTATTTTTGATTTTATCCACACATTTAATCTAATCATAATATTGTTTTTACTTTATGTAGCAATATTCATTTAGTATTTTTATTTTATTTATTTTACAGTCAATGGTTGTGAAAATCAACCTTATTAGATTTTTATGGGCATTAAGTGTTTACCTCTTGTTTTAACTAAGTACTAGTTTACTGTATTTGAAATGTTTTTAGGCTAATACAAGAAGAAAAGCATACAACAGAACAGAGAGCTGAAGAGCTTGAGTCAAGGGTAGGAAGTATAGAAACTATTAGCCTATTAGCTAGAGGACGATCATTTGAAAGAAGTTCTCCCCCACAAAGTGGTAGATCTACTCCCAAATCACATCACAGTCCTCAAAGAGACTATGTACAAAAATATCCTGTAAGCACTGTTAAGTTATCATTGTGAAAAATATTGAGCAGTTTCTATTGGAATTAAATATGATTTTTTATATCCAAAATGTTAGCCAACACCTGGTCTATAGCTGTGTTATGACTATTTCATTTAGTTAAAGACTTGGAAAAATAAATAGTTCTTTAAAGAATTGAGGAATTATATATGTGTCTTCTATTCTATTGATAATTGTAATTAATTTCTAAAAAAAAAAATTATTGTGGAATTCTTTTGCTTATATTCGTAATTAATTTTTTATTTTCATCTAATAATCTGTAACTTGAGTGTACAATGGTAAATAAATATTAAAAAAATTATTAATATTATTATTTATATTATTATAATAATAATGATATTCATAATATTATTAATAAATATTGGAAAAAAATTGAAAATAATTATGTCTACAATATATTTTTGAAGATAGTTTTTTTCATTGATTCCTAAGTTGCTTTGGTTAATAGAAAATTTTCCTCTTTCAAAAATGTTCTTTGTAAGGAAACTATTTGTCACCTTATTGAAAATAAGAAAATTGTTTTCCAATGGATGGCAAGTCAATCATTTTGCCAACTGATATTTTATTTACTAGCTATATTTAATTAGGTTTGAATAAATATTCACTCTTGTTATTATAAAACTCAACACTAAATGTTTGAAATTATTGTTTAGCCAATTAGTCAGATGGATGGTAAAGAAGATAATAGGTTAATATTAAGAAGAGATCCTAGTCCTCCTACACCTCGTTCTGTACGACTGGAAAGAGTAGCTAGAGCATTGGCAGAAAGTTCTGAAGAATTGCGAAGGTAAATTTAGTGTATTAATTATCAATTCTAAAATTACAATTGTTTCTCTTTAAAAAGAAATTTACGCTTTTTTTAAAAAATTGCTACTACAGTAGAGCGCCGATTATCCGAATGTCCAATTATCCGAATTCGTTTTTTTTTTTTTTAAAGTTTAGAATACTTTTTAACTTATCAAAAATTTTTCTAAATTTCTGAACCAGTAGATCTTCCGGATAATAATATGCCAGGTTATGTAGTAGAAGAAATAGGAGACACTGAAAACGTCCCAGGATTTCAAATTTTAAATGATGAATTTGTTGCCGAAATTTCGAGTGAAATTTGGAACTCCACAGGCGAAGAGGGAGAAGTAGGTGATCAAGTTCAAGATAGTGGACATTTTCAATGCATTAGATATAGCAATGAATTGGCTAGAACGTCAAAATGATGTTGATCCAGTTCAATTGATTTATTTAAAAAGAATAAGGGAAAATGGCTGCTTGAAAAAGAGCAACTTCTTTGAAACAAAAGTTTTTGCTGAATTTCTTTTGCAATGGAAAATACAGAAAAATGTGGTAAAATCAGTAATTGACAAAAAAAATCATAAAAAGCTGAAATATGATATGATAAATAAAATTCAAAATGGAAAAAAAGTTTTTTAAAAAAAATAAAAAATATTTGTATAAAATTGAAAAAATATAAATATAAAATTGAAAAAAAAAAAACTTTTAAACAGAGTTATTTTAGATAGTGCTAAAATATTCCTAAACATGGTAAAAATGTGAAGGAAAGTTAGTGCATAAAAAATCATTTAAACTATATTTCAAACAACGTTCCAATTATCGGCGCTCTACTGTATTTCTAAATCACATTTGTATTGTATATGATATTAATAAGGAGTTTTTTCAATTCAAATTATTTCCCTCATGGCTCTTTTCATCTGTGTTGTATTGATTCTATTGGTATTTATTTCTTTAATTTATTTTTTTACTTCTTTATTTTGCCTAATCATATTTTAAAAACAAACATATTGATCAAGTGTATCTTTCAGTATGTAAACTTCTACATTGTATTAATATTACTTAAAATGATTCATATTCATCAAATGAACTAACTTGAGCCAACTTCGCAAAGTTTGGATGCCACTGTAGCACTTTGATTTCTTCAGGCAAAAATTACAATTGTTTATATCGCTTGTATATGTTAATAAGAATTTAAGAGTATTTTCCTCAAGCTCCTGTAATTGTTTGACATAAATAACAGAAATATAATAATAAGCCAATCTTTAATTTGTAGCCAATAAGGCGAATGATTGGTCACATATATTAAATTAGTTTCTAAACAATTCTTTAAATACTTGAATTATTTAAAATCTTGCATTATTTAATAGTATTAAATATATTTCCACTCGGTTTTATATCTTTTCACTTGGTTTTAAACATATTGCATGAAAATCATTAATGAACCTAAAAAACACAAATCTGTATTTGTAAATAAAACATGCATGTCTTCCTAATGTAAAAATTAATTTCTTATTCCTGTTCTAATATTCAATGCTTAACAAAAACTGCCTTTCTGTCATAACACTATTACTAATAAATAGATATAACATTTTAATGTAAAAATAATTTTTGCTCTTGTTATATTGCTTTCATCATTTGCTGCTTTAAACTCTAATGCTTTACTCAACCATTTTTAGAAGCGTTGGTTATAACATTCCACAGTCTTCTCTTGGTATATCGTCCATGTCATCCCCCATGCCTTTTTCGTCTCAAGATATGTTCCTTGGGTACCCTCTTTATTCTTACTATTCACCCCTTAAGTCTTTGTGTTTTAGATGTATTCATAAGCTCTAATTGTGAATATTGCCATTAGAATTTTTTGCGATTTTTATGTTACATTTATTGCATGCAGAAATTATAAATGTGTTGTTACTAAAAAGAAATAAATTAAAATACTCTTACTTAAAACATTTGTTTATTAAAAAGAAATTATTTGCAGTGATTGTAATATAAGATATTGTTAATATGATTTATCTATCTCTTAAAATCAAATAATGGTTTTTTTTTTTTGTAATTTATTTAAGACAAATATCCCAGATTTATTTTCGTACAAAAATTGTCAGAATTTAAATTGAAAACTAATTATCCTATCCATAACAAAATTCTTTTTATCATAATATTTATATAAATATTATGAGAAAATAATGTATGTATCATATTTTTCATGATGAAGAAACAAAATGTTGCTATTAAAATAAAAAATTTATTTTGAAAAAATTAAGAAATTTATTTTGCCTAATTGAAAAATTAAATTGAGGTAATGCATAATATTATAATGCGTTATATTAAAATTGATTCTCTTTTTAAAAATTATATCAATGCTGCTGCAGGTCTCTTATTTTCCAAATTATAAAGTTAATTAATAGTAAACAGTGTTTTTTATCAGCTAGTAAATTGTTGAAGTAAATGCCTCCATTATAACTGTCCGTAATACATGTTGTGTTAATTTAAAATAATAAATAAAACGGCTGGTAAAATATTTAAATTTAATTTTTTTCTTAATACTAAGCATGGGTGCCACTCTTCAGTCCTGGGGACTGAAATCAGTCTTGAGAAAAATCAATGGACTAATAAATTCTATCAATTAAATTTCCTTTTTTTTTTCTCATTACAAATTTAAAAATTATTTTGGTCAAAATAAAAAAGTAATATTATATCTTAATGAAAACATATGATATGGTAATGATATGTCAGGACTTTTATTTATCTTCTTTTTGTCAGCTTCACTAAATCTTATTCTTAAAGTCTTGACAAATTGGATTGGTTGAACTTTGTGTAATTAAATTTGTACTATTGCTGAATCTAAATCTGCTGGAGTTTGCTTCCCCCACCCTAACCTATTGTCAGGCTGGCCAAAGTTAAATCCAGATTATTTTTTTAAAAAGGAGAGAAATTATAGTGCTAAAACAAAAAGTAAGTAACGGTAAAGTGAAAAATAGAGATATGAATGGTTTCAGGTTGTTCAGCAATAGTTGTAAAAAAATATACAAGGTTAACTGTTTTTTTTTTTTTTTTTTTTTTTTTTTGGTAAAAAAACCTAAAATAATGAGAAAAAAAATTTTAGAAAAAATAATCAAATGATTGATTTAATATGTAGGCTATTATCAAGGAAAGGTAAATTTTGGTGTCAGTGAGCTATAAATTTATAAAAGTTTGGTAAACAACGCTAGATAGTATTATTTGGTCAAAATATAAGTTCAGTCTTGAAATTTTTTTAGAGTGGCACCCTTGATAGTAAGAGATTAGGTAATAGGAAAGAGATTATAGCATCTTTAAGCAGCTTACTGCATCCTCTCCTTACCCTCAGAGTTTTTAATCCTTTTTTCATAAATTATTTTAGAAAATTCTTCTATAGGGGAAACTAATTGGAGATAAAACTTCAATGAGAAACAACTAGATGCAATATTATCAAACTACTGGTTTCCCCTAGATTTATTCGAAAAATGTCTGTTCCCTGATGACTGTTACGATGCGAATGTTTCATGTCACGCAACCAGCACGATAATTTGACTTTGAAGACTGAGTTTGATAGAACTATTTCTGACCAGTCATAAAGCAGATATTCTCTGTTTAATGGCGGTGGTGAAGAAAACTCAAAGGGGCAGTAAGATAAAAACTTAGTCGTATGTTGCAAGCACTCCATGACAATTTTATATAAATAATCTGCTGATTGAACAATAGTATACTAGATTTTGATTAAGAGATGTAGATTTTGAGTTACTTAATAGCATTTATAAAGAAATTTCTGAATTGAAATCCAAAACTATTAAATTTTCCAATCTGGTTATATATATGTGTTTTTTTTTTATGTATAAGTATTTTAAAATTGTAAAAAGATTAGAAATTACGAATTGTTATCTAAAACAACTGTTAAAAAGTACATTTATCATACTTTTAAAATTATATTTTTTTTTATTTATAACCTTTGAAGTAACTTTTATTTTTTAGAAAGACTATTAATTATTCCTTTCTGTATTTAGAAAAATTTATTGTTCAATGAAAAATAAAAATCTGATTAGTAGCTTCTTAATTTGCTGTTAAATAGGATATTTTTCTCAAGTAATAATTGTGAATACAATTTTATGTTAATGTATGCAACATAAAAATAATTAAATCATTAATCTTTAATGATATAAGGTTAAAACAATTTGTTAAGATTTTTTTCATGCATGATTTCTTTACTGGTGTATAATTTATCTTAGTACCAGAATTTGTATATTAAAGTTAAAGACTTAAGAATCATAATTAATAATTTTCCTTCCCATTCATTTAATTCATTGCTTACTTAGTTTACAAATTACTTGCTGTACAATATGTTTGACTTTAATTTACTACTAATTCAATAAAAATGGCTGATCCATTAGAAAGTATGTTAAGAGCCTTTAGCAGCAATTATATTTTGGCATGTTGTATTTTGTTTTTTGCAATAAGCGTGTGTCATTGCTTTTTCAATATTAACATGTTTTTACTAATTAAAACTAGCTTATTTAAATTTTTTGTTACATCATAGATGCACATGGCTTCTATTGTTTGCTTGTTTGTTATTTATGTTGCCTTGTCATTAGCTTTAGAATGCATCCTTTAAGGCACACTGCTTCTTATTCCCCTCCTTTAGTTATCCCGATTTGGTTCCTGAAATATCTCAATCCCGGTTAATGCTTGATGGAACCTCCCATAGTTCCCCTTCCTCCTCTCATAGTTCTACATCTGAGGATTCTTTGAATAGGACGCCACAAAGAAAAAAAGGTATCAAGTCTTCTTTTGGACGCCTCTTCAGCAGTAAGAAGGATAAAGTCAAGATCAAAGAAGGTTATGGTGTTACTTCACCAGGTTTGTATCTTATGTTATGAAATTAAAAGGCTTTTGCAATTAAATTATATGTTGCCAAAGTCCAAGCATTTTATATTTTTTTACCAAATCTGGAATAACTATACATTAATAAAAATGAGCATATCTAGTAAAAATATGCTCAGTAGAAAGACTTCCACAAATATTTTTTTAACTTTTTAAGCTATAACATGTTTGTGATTCATAAATCTTATTTTAAATAAAAATTGTAATTACATATAGTAAGTAGACGCAGTTAACCGAAACAGTGGGGTAACATAAAGAATAAAATTCTAAATTGGCTTTAATGATACATCGATATAATTTGAACTTTCAGTTTTACTTGAATAGCACTTTTAACATTATTTCTAGTTTCCTTAACATTTATAATCAGGAAACTCATTGTTTAAATTCATAGAAACAGATATTTCTTCTGGGCATCTTATTGCACATTTTTCAGTGTCAGAATTTAAACTACTTGATACAAAAAGGTCCCAAGAACCAAATGTATATGTTTTAAATTTATTGAAGAAAATGAGACATGAGCTTTTATTAGGCCTTAGCCAGCTTTATGTTCCAAATCTTTATCAAGTTTCAATATGAACTAATATTGTGTTATTACATCATTTTCTAATTCTACTTTCTTTTTTTTACCGTAAATTGTCTGTTAGAAAAACATTGTTTCTGTAAAAACTTATTGAAAATAAAATGTAAGTAATAACATTAAAAGAGTAAGAATCATGAAAAAAGATAAAAGTATTTTATACATTTGATATTCTTGATAGTATAAATTACTAAATCTACTCCAATCTAAAGAAATCTAGTTGGCAAAGCAAAGCTTTTAAAAAAATTTAAACTGTTTTAGAAAAAATTTGATTTTGTATAATAAAATCACTTTTTTTTCACCGTGTAAAAGCATAATTTTGTTGAGCTTAAGTTTTAAAGTGTTATTAAAATTATTTTGAAATTTGTTTATTTTAATAAGCAAAATAAGTTAGATTTACATTAGAAGTTGAAAAGTTTATGTTAAAAAAATATTAGTAATTTGATAACTAAATACACACTTGAGTAAAACAAGATAGTGTCTATTGCTGAATACTTAAGCTTCACAATTTATTTCTAATTTTCAAACAATTCAATTGTAAAAACAACTGTGAACTGTCAGCAAACTGTGAAAAAAAAATTATTATTGAAACCTGTACATGATTTGGTGTCACAACCTTCACTAAACCTTTCATTGTAAACCTTCACCTGTTGGATTAATGGTTGAGAGGATTTAATTTGACAGAGGTTACATCATACTAAATATTTAAATTTACAGTTAAAGCTGTAATATAAAAATTACAGAAAATTAAAAGTTAATGATTTCCAAATGTTTGACTAAAGCAACATCATTAGCAAGAGAATTTAGGTTTTCGATGTTGAAACTTTCCTCAAAAATTCAAATTAAGGCATGAAATACACTGAAAAGGCAAAAAAAAACTGGTATACCTGCCTAATATCGTGTAGGGCCCCCGCGAGCACGCATAAGTGCCGCAACACGACGTGGCATGCATTCAATCAATGTGTGAAGTAGTGCTGGAGATAATTGACACCATGAATCCTGCATAAACCAATGGGAGTAAGAGGGGGTGGGGATATCTTCTGAACATCACATTCATCAAGGCATCCCAAATATCCCAGCGATGCGGTAGATTTGATGTTTTACGGGATTTCCGATACTCACGGTATACTCGTGAAGTGGCCGCACTCACGTGAAAATCCAAATTTCATTGCTATATCGGAGATGCTATGTCCCATCTCCTGTACGCCGACTATAACACCACGTTCCAACTCACTTAAATCTGTATAACCTGGCATTGTAGCAGCAGTAACTGATCTAAGAACTGTGCTAGACACTCGTTGTCTTATATACGTGTTGCCAATCGCAGCGCTGTACTTTGATTGACTCCATTTGCATACTCATGCCTGTACCAGTTTTTTTTGGCTCTTCAGTGTACATTTATAAATTATATGAAGAGAAATCAAACTTAAAGCTTCACTCTTCACCTCATATCATTCATAAATATATTTTATTAATTGACCTGGATTTTTAGAAGAGTTAGGATTTTTAGAAGAGTTTCTATATCATCAAGATCAAAAATGTTATTGTTAATGATGCTGCTAACCCATATTTATCAAATATTTTTAAATCATTAATATTTTACTTTTCTGTTATTATAAAGTTTTAAATCTTATCTCTTGAATATGAAGTAATCTCTGTTTTACCATCCTTACCATTTTTCCTACTGATGAATGTGTGCCGTTGGAGCACTGATACGAGTATTGGTTTTAATAAATGAAAATAAGAAATTCCATTTAGGATTTTAAATCTTATTTTAATGAAATTTAATATTATCAATTGGAAATTACACTCTTAATTTTATGCTATTTAGTATATTTTCTATTTAGGTGTTTCATATATTGATGCTGAAGCAACTGTTCAGGAGTCTGTTGGCATGACTGGTGGAATAGGACAAAAATCGGATCATGATCGTAGAACCAAGAAAAAGTAATGTAAATGCTTTGTTTCGAAAGCAAAAAACTGCCATATTTTTTCTACCACCTTTTTTTGCTTTTCTACCACCATTTCTGTAGATGGTATGCAGGGGTCCGTCCAGACATTTTGTAAAAGGTCCGTTTTTGTAAAATTGTGAAAAAATTACTCGAAATTTCTCAATTACTAATTTGTGAATATAAAATAAACGTTAAGTCACATTCTTTCAACCATTGTCCTGCTTTTGTGAATTTGTGTAAATAGGGTCCGTTATTGCAAAAAAAAACTTTTTCAAGGAGTTTTTAAATTGTAAAGACATACAAGATAATGCTCAACACAGTTAAATTATAATTAAATTTTAAAAAATAAACAGCCATTGCTGCTACTAAATTAGAGATGCAACAACAAATATTTGGTATTTAGCCTATACTGCTGAACACAGAATATTCATTTCGGACGAATAAAGGAAGAAGCGTCTGCCGAAGACAACATTTAGTTCGTTTACATCTGTCTTTCTTTCCCCCCCCCTTACTGGGAAGGGTTTATTCGACAACAATAATGAAGATAAACAAATTTGTGAAGGGTCTGATTAAAGGATAAATTATTTTGTGAAGGGTGCGTTAACGGATCCAAATTTCTTCTCAACAGACCCCTGGTGTGTATAACTTATTGTTGTTTATTGCCATAAGAGTCATTTCTCTATAATAGTTTTGTATAGCAACGTATCATGTAGTGAAATGCATGATAGTATCTTCATTAATTGCTAATATTCGTTTTTAAATGCAATGACAGATTGGTTGAAAAAGAATTTTTTTCCAAAATTCTTTAACAAAGTAGTGTGTATGTGTTTTTTCCCCTTCTTAAAAAATTTTAATCTTAGCTTATTTAACTGGATATGGGTTTACAATTCATGATAGTTCTTGGTGCTTGACTAAATTAGAACTTGCTACTGCTTTTTTTGCTGATGTATGTTTATGAACTTGGTTTCATTTTAAGTAATTACCAACTCATCAGATATCGCTTTATCAAGTCAGACATAAATGCATAGTTTTCTCTTTCTATGTATGTAAAACTCAGCGTATAATTGAACATTCAAAGCACAGATGGACTTTTAGAGATTTATAAAACAAATGTATTTATTATATGTGTATCAGTTGTATTCTTGAAAATTTTTTAGTTTTCTTTTTTATAATTATATGTTTTCTTTCTCTGTTTCAGACATGAATTGTTAGGAGAATCTATGAAAGCAGGGACACCATTTGCTCTATGGAATGGCCCTACAATAGTTGCTTGGCTAGAGGTGTGATTAATATTTAATTATCATTATTTTTACATTTATTTTCTTATCTGAATGTATCAGTAAAGTGAGTGTTACATGAGAAAATTTATTTGAATTTAGCCAGAACCTGTTGCTTTTTCTCATTCTTCTCTTTCTACTGCATCTGTTTTTTTTTTTTTTTTTTCTTCTTCTTCTTCTTTTTCCTGAACCTATTTTAAATAAATAATGAGATAACGTGACTGAGCCTTTTTTTCTGGTCTGTCCGATAGAGAGGCATTGCATTTGCAAGCTATCTTCATGTTAAAGATTTTATGTAATTTCTCAATTCTTAAAAATCGGATCCTCCATAGTTAATGTAGTATTGTAGTATTAACTTTTTTTTTTTTAACTGCGGGATAATTTTGGAATAAAGGTCAAACAAATTACTATATTTTCAAAATATAAGCTTTTTCAGTTAATTTTAGTCTATTCAGAGATTATACAAAATTAAAATCTAACTTTATAAATCAATTTTCTATAAGCCACACACTACAAAGAATCCAACTTTTTGTTAAATTTTTCGTGAGAAGTGAATAATTAATGAAGTTCAAAATATATAGTCAGGTAATCTTGCACAATTGTTTAAAAATACATTTTTTGTTTTCAAAAGAATTCCTTTTATTTATTTTCAATTATTATGTTTTCTAATGTTTCTCAGTTTAAACTGAAATTTTTGAACTTATTTTTACTCAAAAGTCTTACAGTATGATACTTTTTTGCTAAATCTATCTATTATAAAGGAATCCTTGGAAAATGTATATAAAACTTAGTTCACCTAAGAATATCCAAGGGGATGCCTATAATTTTCACTCCCTCTACTCTGGCAAGTTATTTTGCCAACAGTATGTGCATAAAGGTAATGTAAAAAATTCAAGTTTCTGACATTTTCCACAATTATGAATTTGGAATAATACCAAATAGACTCTTCTTGCAACAATTTATTCTTCTCAATAAAATTTTCAATCATGATAAATACAAAATGTTCTTCAGAACCTTGGTTCAATGCCTTTGATTTGTCAAATATCTGGAATAGTCTTAAATAAAACATTTTCAAGTGTGCAGAGAAGTCTAAATAAGCCTTGTTAGAACTGAAAAGTGGCTGAGAATCTGTTAGCACCTTTAAATCTGCCAGAAAGCAAATCACATGCAAGGGAAGGGTTTCCTAAATAAGGTTCCAGTTTAAAAAATGCTTAAATGTTATTTAATTTTTTCTGTTACTTAAATATTTATTTGAAAAAATATCTGGTTATGTGTAATTGAGTATAAATCACTTGTAAATAATTTTTTTGAAAATTCTAAATACATGTTTAAGTAAAACCAAATATACTGGATTCTATTTCTATTTTGCAAAAAAAAAAATAAAAAAAAAAAAAAAACAATTTCTCTTTAGATAATTACACTTACAAAGGATGCACTTGCAAAATTTTTGTGGCTGAAAAGAAATTATTTTAATAATCTTGGTTGTTCTCTTTCAAAAAGGAAGAAAAATATTTTTAAATGTTACATAAAATTCTAAAAACATTGATGAAACTACTTTATCTAACTTTAAAAAAATTAATTATTATTTTTAGTTGTGGGTTGGTATGCCTGCCTGGTATGTTGCAGCCTGTCGGGCAAATGTAAAAAGTGGTGCCATTATGTCTGCCTTATCAGATTCTGAAATACAGAGGGAAATAGGAATAAGTAATCCATTACATCGTCTGAAATTACGATTAGCAATCCAAGAAATGGTTGCATTGACTAGTCCATCTGCTCCAAAACCCTCTAGAACAGTAAGTATTTATTTTATATAATAAGTTATAGAAATCCAGAGGTGCAGAAATTTCTCTGAGCCTAATATTTCCCCGGAATATGGTTTTTTTATTTTGAAATTTTCCCCAAAATTGTAGAGTTTTTTTTTTACTATAACTTTTTCAAAATATCTTTAGAAAGAAGTTTGTATATTGTCAAAATATTTCGATAATAATTATTTCTTAAGCAATGAAAAAAATTATTTTATTTTCCACAACTCTTGAATAAAATAATGCATGTGTTAAAAATAATAAAATTCAAAATATATAGAAATACTAATTAAAGTTTTAACTCATAAACTTTAGTAATTCAAACTGAATCAAAAAAATTGACATATAAAATTATTTATGATTATTTTAGTATTACAGAAAATAGTATTTTTATTTAACAGCATAAATTGATGCAGGGTTGCGCCACAGACGACTAAAATGCAACTATTTTTGACATGAGGCTACTTTTTTTGTCGGAAAAAGTTAAAAAAAAGCAACTATTTTCTGGAAAAGGAGACTTTTCTGTACTCCTAGAAATGTTTTTTTTTTTTTCTTCTTTAAAGCATATTTTTAATTCGTTCAATTTGCACAGATTCCATTGCGAGTCTATTTCATTTCTCAATCACCTTTTTAATGATTATTGCTATGAAATTCCTCATTATTTTAAAAAAGAAGGGGGAATTTAATACGATATTACGATGCGTGCATTTCGAATTTTAGTAATAACTTTTCATATGTATCTAAACATTAACGTTTATATAAAAATTATCATATTTGCCAACAACCTCACTGAATGGATCATGGTATATGACAATTAAGTCATGAACAAAATTCTAGTCATATTTTTGATGAATTTTTGTTCTTATTAAGGCAACTATTTTCCTGCTATAGGCAACTTAAAACAACTATTTTGTTCATTTTTTTTTCTGTGGCAACCCTGTTGATGCAACATGAAAATTATGATAAAAAACCAAAGGCCGATTTTAAAAAAAATAGGTTGAGATCTATAACAATACCGACAAATCAGTCATAAAAATGGTCAAACTGAATGATCAAATGCGTGATTCAAATTCCGAGTGTTGTTATATTGTATGTAAATATTTGTTTTCCTTGTCAGAATTGTATTTATAATCAATCTAGGAGTGTAACTCATGACAGTAAAAATAAAGATTAACTATATTCAGTATCATTTAGAAATTAATGCTTACCAAAATTTATGTTGTTGATTATTGATGGTTGTTAAAGTATGATAGTCAGCATTTACCATAATCAAGCAATTTTCTTTATAAATTAGCATTTTACTACATAACTTTTTTATTATTATTATTATTTGGATTTATAGAATAATATTTTTACATTATTTAGATTTAAAGATCATGGTATAATCAGCTAACTATAATCTCTTTTTTTCAGTGCATCACTTATGCTTTCGTAATATAAAAAATAAATAATCATAAACGAACATACAATGAAGTCCCAATGGAACTGGGTTTTTTATTAAACAAAGCTGTAAAGTTGTAAACCAACAAACATTACTGATGTTATCTTTTAAATAATTGAGAAATTCATAGTTCCTTCAATGCAAACAAATTCGTTTTAAGCATGGCATATTTTTAAGAAATTAATGATTTTTAGGGTTCAAGCTAAAATTGACCCTTAGTTCAAATTGCAGGATCATGACACAAGCCATTATTAGATAGACGCATGCATATAAACCCTTCCTTTTATTGTAATTTAACATATGTTGTTCTTCAACGGTGTACTATGAATAAAATATCACTTTGACATCTTTAATCGATTTTTTTTTTTTTTTTTTTTTTTTTTTCAAATCTTAAACTGTTCTATATCCTAAAAATAATCATTAAAAATTCTTTTAGAGTTTAGCATTTGGGGAAATGAATCATGAATGGATTGGAAATGAATGGTTACCTAGTTTAGGATTAGCACAATATAGATCAACTTTTATGGAATGTCTTGTTGATGCTAGAATGTTAGACCACTTAACAAAGCGAGACTTACGTCAGCATTTAAAAATGGTTGATGGTTTTCATAGGTAAAAGCTCTAACTATTTTGATCTTCTTATTTTATTATTATCATAATCTACACAATGTTTACTTTTGCACTTTTAGGACAAGTCTACAATATGGTATAAATTGCTTAAAAAGGTTAAATTATAATAGAGAAGCTTTAGAAGACAGAAGAAAACTTAGTGAGCATGAAATCAAAGGTAATGGTTAAACTTGCCTACCAAGCTGTAAAATGTGCATTTTTTTCCCAGTATAATTAAAATTATCTTTTGAAAATATATAATTTTTTATGCATATGAAGTCTTAAACTTTACAAACTAAAATTTGCTTAATTGCACATTTATTTGATCAAGTTTTGTCATTTACAATATACAGTAGAGCGCCAATTATCTGAAAGTTGATTTACCTGATTGTCCAATTATACAGGGTTGCCACTCCACAGGGAGAACAGGGAAAACCTGGAAAATACAGGGAATTTAAAAATCGCCTAAAATAACAGGGAAAATACAGGGAATTTGGATTTTTTCTTTACAAACTGGGAAAATACAGGGAATTTTGTTTCTATCTTTTGTCTTTTAGAAAATGGTAACTACTCAAAGCATAATCTATAGGATATTTAACCATGATATTTCAGCTATACTAAACTATTTCATTTACTATAGCATTATTTAAGTATGTTCAGCTGTTTTTCTAGCAATTAAAACTAATATATATAGTTAGCCCACTATAGCTCACACAAGAGCTCAGTAATTGTTGTTTCCTCTTAATATATCGCTTATAATATGTACAGGGAAAACACAGGGAATTTTTTTTTCAGATTTGAGTGGCAACCCTGTTATATGGCTCGTTCAAAGACCATGTATTTTTTCCACCTTCTTCAGAAGAAAAAAAAAGAATATCTGCAAGGGGTCCAAAAAAAAAATTTCTTTTTTCCCTTTCAAAGATCCTTACGTTCTTTCCGTCCAGTTTCAAAGTGGGTTTCAAGAAATTTCTAATAAGGGAGCAAGTGAGCAGGTTTCTAATAAAATTAAATCTTTTAAATATTGTAATATGCTATAATAGGTACCATTGGCCATTTGTAATATGCTTCAGGCATGAAAGTTTTCAGCTTTTACTCTGAATTCAGCTTTTTAAGCTCCATACATTTATTAATTTCATAATGTTTGATTGTGTTTATGTAGAATTCAGCTTTTTTTGCTAACTGGTACATTCATCCCTGTATAATATGTGGTTTGGCCATTTGTAATATGCTATAATAGCAGGGGTCTGTCTAGGTTTTTCTGAGAGGTACCTATTTTGTGAAAATTTAGACATAATTTGTGAAAAATTAAAAATTTTATTAAAAATCAACACAAAAATATGGATTTATCGTTTCTTAAGGGATACAAAAATAAAATTTTAGGAGAAAGTATTTTGTGAAACGACCGTTTTTCCTAAAATTGAATTTGTGAAACTACCATTTTTCCTAAGGTTGAATTTGTGAAGGTACCGCTAAACGGTAAATTCGGCCTGGACTAACCCCTGAATAGGTATTGCTGTAATTGCCAATCTTAAGCCTGAAAAAATTATGAAGGAAAGTTACTTAAAAATATTCTCATAACTATTTTTTTTTAAAGTGCTTATCCAGTTTTTTGGTTATCCTGGTCAGGTTTGATCCAAATAATCAGTGCTCTACTGTATTCGACTAAAAAAAAATTTTAAATTATCTAAATGTGGTTTTATCTTGTGTTTTGAACTGTTGGAAATTTTTTTTAATGTGTGTTTTATACCCTATAAACTATTCTTTATTTACTAAATCGTGATTCTATGTTCTTATACCGCATGTATAGCATAAAGTTAATATATAATTGTTTAAAAAGAAATGGAAAAAATGTATCTATGTTTGCAATATCCTTGTACCAAATGTGAATCTGTAAAAATTATTTTAATCATATTCATTAGAAAAAATTGTGTAAAATTATGACTTTGAACTGTCTTTTCACTGTTGACCTTCTCAATTTTTGATTAACTATGTTAAAAATTCTCCATGTGAAGAAAAGATTGTGAAAATGTTGAACAGTTATTCAAAATTTAATTCCTGTTTAAAAAACATTATTTTAGAACAAAATTTTGTGCCATTAAAGTGATTTTAGCATTATTAGTGTGAATAACTTGGAATTTATGTGGAAGAGAGGAAAAGTTTTCTTTAAGACATTATTTTATAACGAAATTATACCTATAAAGGCATTATTTTATGTGCAATGCAGCAGAAAATTGAAACCAATAGCAAATTGTAAACAAAGAAGAAAACAATGAAAAATATAATGATAACAACCGAAGTTGATGTCGTTAGAGGGTAACAACCCCGGAAGTCATAAAATTAGTGCAAAAACTTTTCTATCCAGAGCATGGCAAATGTCTAAAATTTGCTCTCTCTGTACCCCAAAGGCTTTGCAAAGTTCAGGCAAAGAGAATACAAAAGTAAAATACATAAACTAATTACAAAAGGAAAAAAAAATTTCAAGAAACCTTCTTAAAAACATATTCCTTAGCCAAAGCCAAAAACATACCCCATTCAGAAAATCATCAACCATCTATTAGTAAAAAAGCTTAACTCATCCACTCAGTTAAGTCTCAATCTGAAAGAAAATAAGAACTAATACAGTACAGAACCCGTTATCCGGAAATCAAAAAACCGGAACAAAATTCAATGAATTTTCCCGCCCCTTTTTTTTTTTTTTTTTTTTTTTTTTTTTTTTTTTTTTTTTTAATTTTTTACTCATAAGATTTTAGGATTTTTCTTTCTTTTTTGAAAGATATTTACCTTACCATCATTTTGTAATCAATAGTGTATTACTTCATCGTTTTTTCTTCTTTTTAAGATTATTTCCAAATATTTCTTGTTTTTTTTTAGTTGGGTTTAACAATAAAAAAAAACGGTTTTTTGTAGCGATTCAGAAAACCGGAAAAATCACTTATCCGGAATAGCGATGGTCCCGATCATTCCGGATAATCGGTTACCTACTGTAGTTTTTAATCATTTAATTACTTTTACCTTAAATATTGTAAAGATTAAAAGGAAAACCATTACTTTCGAGGTAATTTAAAAAATTACTAGTAGCCTCTTGAAAGTATTCTTTTGAATTAAGCAAAATTAGGTATTCTTAAGAAAGTAAAATTTCGAGTAGCGAATCTAAATTTAGAACAGGCTTAAGAATGAAAAATGAGGATTTTATTTTATCAGTTAAAAAGGAATCTAGATTGCTTTATTGCTAAGGTTTCCAGAAAATATCATTGGCCCATTGAAGGTTTTACAGAATGGAAAACAAGGATTGTTGAAAGTGTGAAAAATAAATTAAACAAATTTTATTTTTATCCTAGTGGTACAGTTATTGATTATGATATGTTTGAGAAAATTGTAAAATAAGCTAATTATTACAGTTATTGATAAAGCTTCTATTAAGCTGTATTATGTGTAAATATTTTTTTTAAAAATTGATTATTAAGGAATATAAATTAAAGGATGACAACAAATTGGTAAAATGATTATTGCTTTTACTAAAAAATTTAAATTGAATCGAATTACTTATCCTTAATTATTTCCAATAGTTAAATTTCATAAAAATCCAGTTAAATTCAGGTTTATAGTACTAATAGTTACAATTTAAAAAATTATTTAATATTCTAAAAATTATTTTACTTAAAATTGAAACTGAGAAAATTATTGTTGTTAATAGTAATATTGATGTTTTGAACTTTATTGAAAAAAAAATTAGGTTTTTAATATTAATACATTTGATTTTGAAAATCTTTATACCAGTATACCTCATGCTCAAATACTCTGTTTGTTGTTGCATTTATGATACATATTTAATTAATAAAAATGTTGATAAAAGTTATTGGATTGATATTTGTAAATCTTTTTGAAGATGTTCTTTTTAATGGTATTGATTTTTAAAAACAGAAAATAGGAATACCATACGGAAATTCTTTTTCAGGAGCTTTTGCTAATATTTTTTTTGAAGCAAAGTTTCTTGAGTTTAATGATTTTATAGCTTTTAAATATTTTGATGATTTAATTGTGAAAATTATGATTTTATTTTTAATATTTTTCCTGAAGTTTGTTTTGAGGAAAACTAATGATAATTGCTTAAATGTTGAATATTTCGATTTTGAAATTAATATTGCTAATAATCAAAATGAAATTGGTGTTTATGATAAAAGGAAAGCTTTTAATTTTAGAGTTATTTTTTTTTCTATAATTTTGATTCAAATTTGTGTAGTAATATTTTCAAAAATTTAGTTTTTTCTCTACTATCTAGAATTAATAAAATTTGCAATAATGTTGAATACTTTCAAGAGGCTACTCGTAATTTTTTTAAAAGTAATGGTTTTCCTCTTAATTTTTAGAATATTGAAGGTAAGATTGAAGAAATGTTTAAAATTTATTAGTTTTTATTTTCTTTCTTTTAATAAGGGCTAGATCGAGACTTAACTGAGTTGCCCCAGTTAAGCTTTTCTACTAACAGATGGCAACAACTTTCTTGCTTTACTTTTTTTCTTTCTGCGCATCAAGTAGGGACTTGATGTTTCTTTGTGAATTTCAGTTTGGTTTGTGATTTTCTGAATGTGGTGTGGTTTTGGCTAAGGAATATGTTTTTAAGTAGGTTCTTTAAAAATTATTTTTCTTTTGACTTCAGGGCTGATATCCCCTGACTACATCAACTTTGGCTGACATTATTACATTTTTCATTTTTTTCCCCATATTTTTCATTGTTTTCTTCTTTGTTTAAAATATTTGAGCTGCGTTGTTTTCAGATCTGTTGTCAACTGATAAATTTTTGTTCACTTTAATTAAATGTTCGCTATTTCAGATGTTTTAGTCTGGTCTAATGACAGAGTTATAAAATGGCTTGATAGTATTGGACTTCGAGACTATTCTGCTTATTTAATGGATAGTGGGGTTCATGGATCTGTGATAGCCTTGGATGAAAGTTTTGACCACGCAGCTTTGGGATTGGCACTACAGATACCTACTCAAAATACTCAGGTTTTTACTAGATGAATCTTTATAGTAAATTAAAAATTGAAATGTGAATAAACTATTTAATAAGTGGCAATTTTAAGCTGTGCATATGTGTATAAGATATTTTGCATGTTTTTCCTTTTTTAACTTTTTTTTTTATATATATATATAATTATCACAAGTTAGTGATTTGCACTGAACTTTCTATTTTTAGTCAGACTCGAATCCAACTATAAATGAGACTTATATTAATTTTTTAGATAAAAGTTATTAAATTATGAAGTTCTAAAGTAATTTTTTTAATTGTTTGCTTCATGATTGAATATTGTCAATAATTGTAATTATTATTGTCACAACAAATTAGAAAACATATATTTATTTTCATTTGTGAAAAGATTTTATTTATGTTTAAACGATGATAATGTTTTTATATCTTAAAATTCAAAAATAATTTTTGCTAGAATTCAGTTGACAAAATAAAGACATCAATTAATATTTGAAGATCGGGGGGGAACAGTTTAAGCTCATAAAAGCTTATTTTGAGAAAACTAATTTCAATGTTAAGATTTTTCAGGCGCAAGCATTTGATTGAAATCATAAAAATAAAAGTACAGTCGAGCTCGGATTTACCGAGGGAAATGAGAATTTTTGGTTGGATCAATGTTAAGTCTATGGAACAGAAGTCGCTTTTAACGAGCAAGACCCGGTTTTAGCGAGCAATATTTTTCTGTCTTGCAATCTTCTTTCTAGTCTTTCTGTCTTATCTTTTTTTCAAAATGATAAAGAAATGCGAGGGAAGGGGGTTAGTTGTCATTAAATTAAGAAAAGTATTTAATTAATGTAATTAAAGTAAGTATTAATTAAATTTTAAGTAAACTCAATCATTTGACCTCCCAAGCCCCCCCCCCCGCCCCCTCTTCTGGTTGCACGCCTGTCTTAAGGACCCGTTTATTACGAGCACTCGGATTTAACGAGTACATGTTACGGTCCCTTTGTACTCGTTATAAACGAGTTCGACTGTATACACAAATGTTACAATTATTTATTTATATCCCCTAACAAACAAACTTTACAATTTTTAATTTTGAAAATCTTGTTGGACAAAAACTGTATTCTTCCTCAAAATTGGTCTCCAGACATTGCTTCCTCACTAATATTCCCATCATCTTTTTCACTATACTTTTATTTTTCTGGTTTGCGTATGGACAGAAACCATTTTTCCCCTGCATGGCCCACCTTCATTGTGCAATAACTCTCAAGGAGAATCAATTTTCCGTTTTATTCATTTGTTAAAACTTAGTAATCTTCAAAATGCAATAAGTGGCAATTCAGTCTTCGTTTGGAATTACTTTCTTAAAAGTGTTCCATCGTTTCAGTTAAGCTATGATAGCCAGAGTTAAAAATATCAAGAGTTGATTGTACTAACTGTGAATAATTTCTAAGATCTAGTAAGCATATTGCTAAAAACATATGTATGTATATATTTATAAACTTTAAGCAGTTCTATTAATTATATATGATGTATAAAGTAATGACTTATTAACACGCTAATTATTCAACAAATAGCAAAATGTTTAGAAGAATTTAAAGGGTTACATGAATTTTGAAATTTTTTTTTTTTTTTAATATTTCTTAATGTAATAAAAGAATAATTTATTCATCGAAAACATGGTTTCTTAAATATCTTAAACGTGGTTTTTTAAAGATAAAAATAGTGTTTTGTTTTTTTAAATTAAAGATACTCTTTTTCATTTATGTTTAATCATTTTAATCACTTATTATTTCTAGGTTAGGCAAATTTTACAAAGAGAATTCAACAACCTTTTGTTAAAAGGCACTGAAAGAAGACCAGATGAGGTATAATATATTGATTAATTTATGTTTTAAGATTATAGATCTGCTTAAATGTTGGCTGTTATGTGTTTAGCTTATCATTGAAAGCTTTATTTCCTCTACCAATTATAAATATTGTATGCTTGTAAATTTAGCTTATGTTATCAATAATCTTTTCTTTGAGCATTTTAAATGTTTTAACAACTATAGCTCTCATCTTTTTTGATGTTGAATGTTTTCCTGTGGTAGTTTTATGTTTAGAATTTTTTTTAAATAAATAAGAACCTTTCCCTCCTTTTTACAGACCAAACTTCTGTCATTTTAAGTCAACATGGTTGCCAATATTCTTTATTTTAAGTTTTTGCAGTAAAATTATCATATCTTACAATTTGCAATTAGAATGACCTAGAGATTGGCGTTGAATAGTTTCAAACAAGTTCAGTTGGTCTCTTAAGTGTTTGTAGCTTGGTTCAGTATTTCTTAAAAGAATAGATTAAGAAAAATTAAATAATTCTATAAAGTAAATACAAAGAGTATTGAAGCTTAACATTTTTGTTAGAAGTAAATGATAATCATATGGATCCTACAAGTATAATATTTAACAAATCTGAGATTATTGAATTTTTTACATCACTTCTTTTAAATCACTTCTTTCACTCCTTACATCACTTCTTTCAAATCATCACTCAATACATCACTTCTTTCAAATATTACTTCTTTTTTTTTAATAAAATAACTTCTCACTAAAAATTTTAAAATTTTTTATGCAAATGGTGGAAAGTTATTCAGTTAAAAATCCTATGATTCAAAATTTCAATTCTTATTGTTATTAAATTAAATGAGGTGATTACGCTTTGTGAATGTTGACTGCTCTGAACCAACATGAAAAATACGTAATGACTGAATGATCCAAATGTTAAGTTCAATTAATCAAAATCAAGAGTTGTGGTACTGATCTATAAATCAAACAGCAGAAGAAAGCCATTAGCCTGTCAGTGACAAAGATGCTGCTGCTTCCCAAGCAATGAAAGTAACAAGGGAAATAAAATTTTCTTTTGGCTAGTAGGGAAAAAAATTTGGCAATTGTAGTTGGTCCCCATGATCAGCAAAAATTTTTAAGGGAAAATCAGAGGGCAGAAAATGAAACCTGAAATCGTGAATCTCTTACAAAATGCAGCAGGGTTACACGTGGGAGTGCAAGAATCCTTCCCGACCAAAGCCAGCTCAGTGTGCGCACATGCGGACCAACAAGTATTTCATTTGCGGTTGATTTTGTGCATACATGAGTTTTGTTATGCCACACTGTCACATACACCACAGCATATTTGTGCATATTTATTTATCATATTAAAAAATTATTTCTGCAAAAAATTCTATGTGTTGGTTTTAAAAACTATTCTGAAGCAATGTTAGCCAAATTGCCATCAACAAAACCACACAGATTGGTGCTCCAAATTCATTAAAGAATCTTTACATGACGGAAAAGTATATTTTTTCTCTGTACCTGTTGCAACTCTGCTCTAAACTGTACTAAATTGATTTTTTTTTTAAATTGTTACAGCATTAATGCAAGTTTACTCTGAAACATGTAGTTTTTTTCCAATATAATTGCTAAATTTGTGTTATTGATTTCTAATTACAATTCAAGAGGGAGAATTTCTGTTGCAAAAGCATAAATATGTTGCTTTGAAAAACCATAATTGCTGCATCAAGTAGTTCTAAAGAACCAAACAGCCAACCATATCACCCTTACTAAAATCAATAGATAAAATAGTAATTTTATCAACATTCAGAGCATTGGCAACTGAGAATTTCTGTTGCAAAAGCATAAATATGTTGCTTTGAAAAACCATAATTGCTGCATCAAGTAGTTCTAAAAAACCAAACACCCAACCATATCACCAGTACTAAAATCAATAGTGATTTTATCAACATTCAGAGCATTGGCAACTATGTATTTAAAGTTGTAGTTTGTTTTCATTTCTTTATTGCATGGCTTTGCATCCTTTTCTTATTTCTAGGAAAGACAACTTGCATATTCTTGATATTTAGCCATTACCTCTTTGATGTTGCTGTCTCATTTTGGGCTGCATTTATTGCTGCATGCATATTGTGCCTCAATTCCAATCATTATGTAACAATGTGACGGCACTGTTACCATTTACAGGCGGCCAAACACCCTACCCATACAGTGGCAGTACATCACAGTGTGCAAGGTGATCGCCTTGTTTGAAGAAGAACATAAATAATGATAATTCAAAAACTGTAAAATATATTCTGGTCAACAGTTATTTCGAGCAGCTGGCTGCTATATGTCTAATGCATGTATGTATGTACAAAGGACATTACCGTGTAATCGGACAGAAACACAAGGGCTGTGCAATTTCTACCTAAACGTGTAGAGTGCCGGCATTCAAAGCATGGAGTGATTGTAGATTTTGTTTTTTATTTGTGGTGCCTATCGAAGCTCCAAGATATGCCAAAAGATAAACCAAAGAACACGGCAAAAAGATACCTCTGAAAGTTTTCCAAGTTCCCTTTATGTGATTTTTTATTTATTATTGTATTTGCATGGGAGAAAAAAAAAAACTAAAAATAATTAAGATTGGAATCAAGGGGATGGCAACTACTAAGTTGTTTTCTACCGTAACAATGGAATTTCATTTTCCACTGGGAAAAGTCTTAAGAAAGAGCATTGTTACATATATTGTAATGTCTTATATTTTCTATGTATACTGGACTAACTAAATATTATTTAAATAGTTGTTTTATTGTAAGCATTGAAATTTTAGCATGTGTGTATGTTCCCTATATGAGTTAATTTGTTTTAGTATTCAACAAAACTTGTGATTTCAAGGGTTTCCAATTTTTATACAAAAAAGTTTGTGTGCTTACTCAATTCAACGTTTCTCAATTTTGTATGCACAATAGTTGATTTTAAATAAAATCTAACAATAAATCAATTATGTTTAAATTTTTTTAAAAAGCAACATGATTGTCAATCAGAATGTTTAAAGTAGTAAAATTCTATTTAAATAAATAATTACACAATTAAGTGTGGAAATAATTATATTAATGACAGTGTCTTATCAGTTTTTCAAATACTTGTCAATTTAGATAGTTGTATTCATTTATATAAACACGAATTTAATGCTCGATAAGATTTAACACCTTAAAAACTATGTTAAACTTTAATTAATCGAACAAGGAAAATCTTTTGTCTGCTTCAGACAAAAATATGTATGTTGGCATCCCCTCAACTTGTATGTTACTTAAATTATTTTTAATATGTACTGTATTATACCCTATAATAAAAGCAGCTATATATTAAAGTTAATTATTTCACAAATTTGTGTATCAAATGTGCATATTATTTTTAATGAATCTTTTTCTTACTCATCATCATTATTCTTAAGGAACAAATTGAATACAGCTATTTACTTTAATCTAGGCGTCCCAGTTATGAAAGTTTTTTTTAGATAATTATATCAACATAGTTCACCTTTATTGTAAATATGTTTTACTATTAAAGTTCATTTTAGATGTTATTTGGTCATGCAAAGTAAACAAAACTTAATTTCTTGAGGTTCATTATTTATTTTTTACCCCATTCTTTTTTAAAAATTCGCTTTTTTGTTTTTGTCTTAGCAAAACTCATTAATAATTTTGAAATTGTTAAATATTTATAAAATTATTTTTCACTTTGGCTTCAGTCAAATAATAACCTGCTAAATTTTATAATTCTAAATAAGTGTTTTTCATTGAAAATACTAAGTACATTTGCTAAAGCTTTATTTTGACTGAATTAGTATTTTCGGAATAAATGTCAAATGTTCATTTTAGTATTAATTTTTTTATTGGCTTTTTTTAACTAATGTTATATAATAAAATTAGTGAAATCTTATTTTCACTTTTTTTTTCTTACAAAAATGCTAAAAACTTGTTTAACCTGCTGCAGTTTTATTTAAGCTTATTGTAATTTGATTTCATGATTTAATTTTATGATTTATTAAATTAAATCATACATTTAGTTTTATCAAAGATAGAATCATATTTTTTTAAAAAATCTTCTGAAAGAATCAAAGTATGCCTAGCTTAATATGATTTTTTTTAACAATTGTAAATTCATTTTTAATCACAAAACTTACTGCATATTAAAAAGTAAACATCTATCAAACTTAGCTCAAAAAGCTGGTTAATTACTTTTATTATGTGTATAAAAACGAAGAAATAAATGACTTTACTCAAAGATTTAAATTACTCTGTAAAGTAAAGAAAGAAAATAAATCATGATAAAATTAAAACACAATATGTAAATATTTTCTGAAAGCTACTGTTTTTTTCCTAATTGTTTCAGTTTTCATATTTCTCCAGTGATGTTTCAATACTTTAAGAATTTTGAAAATTTCAATATGTAATTTTTCAAAAGTTATTTCTAATTGTTTAACTTTGTAATTTTAGCCCATTGAAAGTGAATGCTATCAAATTTGTTATAAGAAGTAATTATTTATAGCAAATAATTCTCTTATTCGTCACAAAATATATTTTGCCTTTCTTTTTACTTTATTAGAAAGTCATATTTTCACACATATTAGCCAAATTATTAAATTAGGATATTTAAAGCTTCATTCACAAATTACACCACCAGGTGTCTGACATACACGTAATGGCAGTCTGTTTGTTTATCATGAGTGATTAAAAGCTTTTTTTGTTTAGTCATAATGGAGAGGTGAAGTATGCAAAACAGATAAAATTAGCTTAAAATGCTTTGTTGGTTAAATTTATATTAATCTGAGCAATTTAGGGAGAAAAAAAATTCTTTTTTAACAAATTTTTTATTTTTACTGTTATGCTAAAATTAATGCCTCTCAAAAACCTACTTGTTAATAAAAACCTGTTATATTAAAATTGCCATCGTGAAAAAGTGTTTTTTGATATTTTTTTATAGTATGATATATATTTTGATTGTATAAACTGTTCCTGTTATAAACAATTAAATCATAGATATTGTATATTTTTTATATCTGCTTAAAATTTATTTATTGGCTAAGTAATGAAATTCTTTTTTGATTTGCTGTATGAAAAAAAAGCAACTGAAATTGTGCATTTGTGAACAGAAATTTGCAATACTAATTGCATATTGAAAATAGTGCAACTGTAAAATATTAAATAAACATTAATGAAATAGTCAATTTTTAAATATGATTTATCATGTTACTAAGTGTGTGATATTAAGCAAACGCTACCCGAATTCTTATCTGCACATTAGATTAACTCTCATTGTAAAAGTTAATTTAAAATGTAATCAATTTTTTCTGTTACATTTATTGATAGTGGGATGACCAATATCGATGATTTATTAATTAATAACCCGAATTCTTATCTGCACATTAGATTAACTCTCATTGTAAAAGTTAATTTAAAATGTAATCAATTTTTTCTGTTACATTTATAGATAGCGGGATGACCAATATCGATGATTTATTAATTAATAACCCGAATTCTTATCTGCACATTAGATTAACTCTCATTGTAAAAGTTAATTTAAAATGTAATAAATTTTTTCTGTTACATTTATTGATAGTGGGATGACGAATATCGATGATTTATTAATTTAATAACAAATCGCCAGCTGTATTTGTCTTTTATAATTATATACTGTATATCTATTATATATTGCTTTATATCTAAATTTTATGTCTTGAATAGTTAATCCATGTTGTAGCCAATGCAGGAAATTTGCAAAAATATATAGTCCTGAATTTCTTGACTAAAAAAGCGGGCTAATTACAAAATATTTATAAATTAATTAGAAATAAAGATGCTTCATTGGCAGGCATTTTTTTAATGATTTAATTAATATCAAATCCTTTAGCTTTAAAATTTACTCTGAAAATAATCAAATGTAAAGCGAGCAAATTAATCAGACCATGACAAGTAGATAACTTTGTACTTGATTTTGATTTTAAACCAACTTTTGTTCCTAGCTTGTTATTGGTGGATCAAATATTTGCAAAGACCTCTTAATAAACCTCTTCTAAATATGAATAACTTCCAAATATTCCCTATAAATGAATGTACTCAAATGAAACTTGATCATGCTCCTGTATGGAACTTAACATTGTCTTTATTATGGTTTTATATTATTTTATACTCTTGTCAATTTTTATTTTTAAGCATTTTAATGCAATGGGAGGTTATAAATATTTCTTAACTTCAAAAACAAATTTCTCCTCTCTCTTAATACTAAAATTTACTACAAATGAAGATTAGATTATTGTTATAATTTTAGCTATGTTATGACTACAGCAAACATAGTGACTACAATATAACTATTTTTAGATTAATTTTTCAGTTGCTTATTGTTTTATTCATATAGTAGTAAATTAATAAGCTTGGAAAAAATAAGCACTAAATATAATCTTCTGTACATTAACAGTTAACCAAGAAAAATGTGATTTAACAGCCATTCTTTTTCTTTTATATATTGATAACACTCTATTTTAGTTATAGCAAATTAATCTACGTTGAATTTTGTTTCAAAATATTGTTTATGTTCAACCAGAGGGTTGTAACTCATCTCATAACCAACTATCAAATTCTTATTGTATTGGTTTAATTTGTGCATTGAATTTTAATAGTTATATTGCATTGTTTTTGAACTGTTGTGATGAACTAATGTGCGATTTTGAAACAGATATACCCACTGCCAAATCTCATATTTAAAAGAGCATTGAAATGCAAAGATTTGAAAGAAACCACACATTCCCCAATTCCCAAGGGATCGAAAAACTCTGTGCTTTTTCTTGTCATTCCCATGTGTTAAAAGTGTTGCACAAACTTCATTTCATGCATATCATGCTCTGTTTGTTGCCTTTATATCTGAAAAGAGAAATAGTAGTTTTAGTAATATTAAAAGTTTGATTGCTGTTAAGAAATTTGCTTTGCACACTTTGCCAATTAATTGTAAGTTGTTTAAGTGTAAAATGAATAATGATATTTATGATGCTGAATCAAAAAAAATTTTATTCCAGCTTTAACTCATTCGAATAAAAGAAAAAATATCAATCTAAATAAAATATAATTTATGGGATTGAATTCATATTTATGTGTGTGTATATATATATAGTGTTCAGATCTAGAAAAAGTTAACTAAAATGTATCACTATATTTTTCGAGAAGGGATAAATAATAATAGACTATATTCAAATCAAAAAAATCTCATATTATTTTTGGGAAATTTTAACTATCGAGATAAATCAGGTATAACAAAGGTTAGCAAATTAGTTAATTTCTTTAACAACTGAATTGTCAATGTTGAAATAAGATTTTCTTTTCCTTTTAATATAACGCAATTTATTTACATGTTTTAATTATAATATTTGTGAATATTAATGTGTTTAGGAAGAAAGACTTAAAATATTTGTTGCATATATATGAAACTTCATTAATAAATTAGAGATCATTTTATGTTAGTATGAAATCGTAGTATATAATTCAATTTGTAGTATAATCTTTGCGAAAAATTTTATTCTTGCTGAAGGCCATATAAGTTAAAACTATTTGCAAATTAATTTTTGTAAATATTTCCAAAATAAAAGAAAGAGATTTACATTTGCCACCTAAATTTTCATTCTAGATTCATTTTTATATTTAGATGCAATTTGTAGCTTTCATATCATATTACATTATTAAATGGATATCATTATACATCATGGTGGAACTGTAAACCTCAATAAATGTGAATGGAATTTTAAAATAAATCAAAATAGTTTTAAGCATAAACCTTAACAATAAATGTTATTGCGATTAAGCTAACAGATGAGAAAATTTTACAAAACAAAATAATTATCGTAATAGAAAATACCTAATTTTTATTTATCTTAATGTTTCTAACAAATCATTTATAGATTTCATGTCACTTAAATTGCACAAAATATCTTATTTAAAACCACAATCGGCAACTAATTAATTTGAAGGAAAAAAATTATAACTATAACATTCTTTATATTGTCATTGTTTGTTAAATTCTATGAAACTCAAGGATGAACACACTCGACTCTTTTCAAGCACTTAAGCCTCATTTTATAGAGGGACTACTCTTAATCTTTTAACAACTATATTAACCACTTAATTTTGACTCTGGGATAAAATAGCTAGTACAGAAAGGCATTCATTATTTAAACTTGATATCCTATAGTTGATAAGTGACTGTAGTTCTGTCATATAACTGTCAAAGTACTCTAAATGTACACTTAATTGGCATTTGTTCAAAGCAAGTTTTTGTCTCGTAGAAGTTGTATGAAAGTTGAATCACCCTCATTCGAGTGAAGAGAGCGCCTATCATCTTATGCTAATTATTTGTATGTATGTTGCGTGATAAGGCTCGCCTTCTTTTCCTAACTAATGACCAAGTGCTTCATCATCACAGTCATCTTTGTTGTACAAATAAGAAAAGAGCCTGTCTCCTTAAAGTGGCAGTGTATTATAGAAAGCAATAGAAGAAATTCACTATAAATTTGTCTTGCCTCCTTATTTCATTAACTTGACATTTTTTGGGCTGTTCACAGGATGAATATAACTGTGTAAATATTTGTATAGTATTTTTTCATGCCATAAAATTTTTTTGCATACATTTAAAAGATCCTAATCAAAGCTGTGTAAAATGGAAGTATTTGAATGTAAGTTAATGAAAGCAATTTAAAACTTCAGTTGTAACCATCTGAATGTTTTTTTATTTATTTTTTTCGAAATTTTCGGTGGTTAGTTTTTCTTATGTTATTTTATGAAAAGGTTATGCATGACAGTAAAATTTTACCCAAGATTTCTTCGCTTTCAAAGGTTAAAAAAAAAAAAATTTTCAAAACTAATGAGCAACTTTTTTTAAACAATATGCTATACATATTGTTCTCACTTTATTTGCATAATTAGAAAACTTGGTTATTTAGTTGTTAATTTTGAATTCAATAAATATTTTTACTCAACGGCTATTATTAAAAAAGGACCCAATTTTTAAATATATTTTAACGTTGATAAAGACACAAAAGCTAGAAAATATTTTAGCTAGTGCAAGTTTTGATGTACAAATTTATTTTGGAAGCTGCTGCATTATGAAGAAATACTGTACCTTAAAATTAACATAGCAATATTCACATTATTTTGTTCAACCTCTAATAGGTATTTCAAAGAACTAACACAAAACAAAATATAAATTTCTGAACACATGAATGAAATTTTAATATAAAAATTTATGAAATACAGTTCTTCCTTAGTCTTTTTATTAAAAATATTTCTAATTATAATCAAAAGTTTAAAACTAAACATTCTTTACCAGCTTTTAAAAAAAAATTTATCTTAAATATAATGCAACTTTCATTATATTATCAATTTCTTCGTATACCAATAGACATTTAATTAGTTACTTTAGTTGTCTATTAATATTAAGTAGAGCCTGATGAATCAAATTCATTGAAATTGAATTAATGATAGGAGTGTTGAACAGGAGGAAAATGACATATAAATGAGTAATATCAATAGTTTACAGCACTTTTTTACACAGGAAATATTTTGTTCAACCTCCTTTAGACCATACAAAAAAGAAACTAAAATAATGAAGCTGTAGTATAAAAACTGGTAGAAAAAGATGGAAATATTAACCTAAGGGTTCCCAGTCTCAGACACCGGTAATAGGTCTATACACTAGGTTAATTATTTTTAAAAAGATTTCCCATGATCAAAAAGTTGAGAACAAGTAATAATGGTTTGCATGATAAAACACCCCTACACCAGAAAATTTCTTCTTTTCCCTTCATTTCATGTCTCGGCACTGATGAAGATAATTTGAAGGTACAAATTATAAAACCAATAATGTTATCTAGAATATTTTAAATCTATATTCAGTCCCATATTAGCAAACACCAAGGTAAAGACTACCGTTAAATATGAGAAAAACACCAAAAAATCCATTTCACACCTTCTGTTCAGAATAAGTTTTGATTTAAGATAAATTATAAAAAATTTTTAGCTATGTTAAATATGTATGAATATTATTGTTCAATTATTTTCATTGTTTATGAAGATGAAATCTTCATATTCTAACATTTGGGGGTCAACGTATCTTATGGTGAGACAAAACTGAATTTTTCCAGAAAAAAAAATTTTTTCTGAAAATTAAATGAATCAAAAAGTAACTCTAAAATTTAAACATTTGGAGGAAATGCAGAGCCATATAGCATGCAACACACTGGACTCTTCAAATTATGTGTTTTTTTAATCTACATTAACTGTTAATTTTGTTATAAGATTATAAATTTAATATTCTATAACGTTGTATAGGTTTTTTTTAATCATATATCATAACATACAATTTTGCACAAAAATGATTTATTTTAAAATTAAAAATGTTGGACTGGAGAACACTATTTAAGATCAAGATTCCGCATGTTACACAACATTAGTGAACATGACTTCTGGAAAATTATTTTAATACAAAACTGTGCACAATATAAGCTTTCAGAAAATATAAAAGGATTTGCAAAAATGCTCAAGGTTTGCCATGGTAAGCATAGTTCAACAGTACTGAAGTTTAACATGCAAACTATCTTTTTGCTATATGCATGTTTAAATAAGCCAATAGGTTATAATCATTAGTGAAGGAACCATATGATAAATATTATTCATTATAACAAAAAGTTAGACATAAAAGCTGTGTAAAACAGTGTCAAATGTGGAACATACACATCTAGTAGAAAAAATCACAAAACTAGCTACATTGGCAAAATACTTTTTTTATTATTGTTTATTTACAGAACTAAAAGAAAAGTGAAAATTTTTTGATGTAATTTTCGTTGAATTTAATATTAAAATTAAAATATAAATTCATACAATAACTGAAGTAACAATTAAATAATCAGAATTTTAAAAAAATTTGTAGTCAAAATATTGATGTAAAAAAAATGCAACTTATAAATCTAACAAAATTATTTACCTAAAATTAGTTTAAATCACTTTTATGCACAAGTTTCAGAGAAAAATATCTTAAAAAATTATTAACAAAAAACTTTAATTACAAAAAATCAGAAATAAACAATTTTGAAGTTTTCAGTATTAATTTTTTTATAACTTTTTCTTCTCCACTTTCCTCTAAAATTTTCATAACAGCTTTCCTCTTTTTGAAAATCTTTTTTAGTTTTGCACATTTATCATACTTTTGAGCGGATTGTAATTTAAAATAAATAGTATTATACAGCTCAATCAAAGCTTCTTCAGTTTTCACTGGTTTTATCACCATTGCAGTATTCTTTATAACCTTTTCCTTTGGCTGATGAAGTAGGCCAAGAAATGTAGCAAATTTTAAGCGAGTTAGATTAATTATATTATCCCTGTCACTCTTTTTTTCACTTTCAGTGACACTTGACTTTTTCAGCACAGATATTTTTCGCCTTGCTTTTAAAAACATTTTATCAATGAGTCTGATTTTTACGGGAGTCACAGCTTGAAGTAACAAGTTTTGTGCAGACAAATCTAGATTTTCCCAAATAACTTTCAGCTCCTTTATGTCTTCGGCTCTTTTTATTCTCTTTAGCAGTACTTTTTGCTGAAAACAAACAGTAAGAAATATGAATAAATAAAATGCTATAAAACAGTGGGTGAGTTTCCTGATATGGTGCTTTTGAAGCTCACTCCAAGATGTTCTGACACTGCCATTCGAAAACAGACAAAAAAATTGTAATCTTAAGACAAGAATGAAGATATTCTATCCTTCTCTTATTGTTATTTTAAAAAAAAAGTTTTACATTAAATTGTTTTGAAAACAAACTTTATTTTAATAATAATTATTCAACAAAAAATAAGCACTCAAATAATATTTTTAAGCACTTTAATTAGGTAGGGTTCGAAAGTTTTTTAAGAGTCATGTCAAAAAAAAAAAAAACTTATGGCATTGTTTTCGATAATTGTTAAAATTTTTGAACCATGTAAATCAAATGGCGTTTTCATATGCTACGGACTGATTGGGGTTAAATTAATTGTGAAAACATTGAATAGAACAGTGTCTTTCTGCATAATTCGTAGCAAAATACAACATGCTAAACGAAAAATCTCAATTTGGAAAAGGGAAAATTAAGCACTTTTTAAAAACACCCAATGAAAAAAGCACCTTTAAGGACCTTTAAAAAACGAAAATTGAAAATAAGCACTTTTTAAAAACGCTACGCATGAAGTAAACGTGAATAAAATAATATGAAATAAATATTTAGAAATTGAGACTTCGATTGGTGCATTTTAAGCAGAAGGGTCAAATCAGATTCAATAAGAATGTTTCTTAAAATCGGGAATCATGTTTTTAATATTTTATTACAATTTATTTTACTTATAAAATTAATTAAAATATTGATAAATGATTTATTTTTTCTGAAGTAATGATGCCATGTGTGAAAACTGTGAACTGAATCATTCAAAAAGTCAACAGTCAAAGGATTGTGTACTTTTCAAAAGTTGATGGAATTAGAATTGAGCTCCAAAAGCTTCATATTGTGGAACTCACACATTGTATAAGTTAATTTGCATACACATAAAATATACTAATGATCAACACAAGTGTTACAAAACAAAATTGTTCATTTCTCATAATCACACAGTTAATCTACATTTAGCTAGAACCTTGGCTATGATTTTTTAACTTACAAATCTGATTTCCACAACTGAATTCTTTTACCTGATCTCTATGTTTATTCAGATAACTTAGCATGAATGAGTGGCTTTTTATTTGCTTCATTAAGAACAAACAAAAAGATTGGTCATACATTTTTTAATTTTAAAAATAATGTATATTAATAGTGAAACCTCTCGGGAGCTAATTGCATTCTGTCCAATCAAACCTTCCGTTCCACAGTAAAATTGTCATTGTTAATACAGATTCGGTTAAATACATGGGTCAAATAGAATGGAATTTTTAGTGGGAATTGTTAAAATTTAAAGTGTCATTTCAACTGGGGGGGGGGGGGTCTTATAACCTGTGTTGTCCAGATGAAAAGATCAAAAGATTCTGCTGTCTGAAATATTTCACATGAGCAGTATCATTTCTTTTTTTTCTCTACAAAGATAAAGGAAGGTAACAGGAGAATGATTGATATTTTAACAGTGAAATAGCTTAATATTTTTAGTTATTGGTAAGGCAAAAAATTTAAACGCTTTAAGATGGTCGAAATATGTATATACATAAAGGGGGTGACCAAAATAACATTTCAATAATAATTCTATAACTTTAGAAGTGTTTAGATAATGTGATTTTTCATACTTATCAATGAAGTTTAAAGCTTTTCTAAAGGCTTGAAGGACCAATAATAAATAACAAGTGGAAAATAGTGTTTTAGAAAACCATATGCCAAAAAATGTAGCAATAAATTTGTAAAAATTTTTTTGGTTATTATATGCAATGATTGCACAATATTTCGTAAGCCTAGCTTAAATATTTATGGAAATTTGGACAGTTTAGTAAAAACATTTTTTCTTTTTTTTACTGTAACTAAAATATTCCATAAAATTTAACAAAATTTTTGCATCAAAATTTTTAAAAAAAATTGCTGAAAACTGTGCAATATATAAGTAATTAAAGTTATTCTTTTATATGACGCACACGATGAAAAAAAAGACTTTTTTTTCAAAATTCTGTAGTGAATTATATTTGACAAACAATAAAAAAATCCAATTCGAATATCTTAAAAATTTAAAAAGTTTCAAGCAATTTTCTAAGTAGTCTTTGTACTTTTTAAAAGAAATTCAAAATCACAAGGGGTTTGTTACAAATATTATTTTGTAACACTAGACAAAATTAAATAACAAATGATAATACCTTACTATAAACATTTATACACCGAAATATGATTGAATAAAGAAAGAAAAAATGCGAAAACATACTTTTATGGGGGATGATCCCCAACAATGCTGGAATCATTTTTAATAAATCTAGTTTAATAATGCAAAACAAAATTTGTAGAAAACACCTTATCATTTTGAGCTTTGTTTTAAAAAGCACGAAATTAGAAAATTGCTTGAAACTTCTTTAATTTTTAAGATATTCAAACCTGACTTTGTTTTATTAGTTGTCAAATATGATTTGCTACAAAATTAAGAAAAAACAAATTTTAATTTGTCTCTTGCATGCACAGTATAGAAAAAACAATTTAATTATTCATATCTTGCACAAATTTTAAAAAACTTTTCTCAAGTTTTAATTTGAAATTACTCTAAAAAAATTTTTTCATTTTATTGAAAATTTTTAAAGTTATAACAAAAAAATCATAAGACAAAAAAATTATTTTTTTTATAAAACTGCCCAAATTTCCATAAATATGCAGATTAGGTTTATGAAATTTTGTGCAATTAGGGGCTGTTCAAAAAGTACGTACATCCCGAAGGGGGGGAGGGGATTTGCTATTTTGTATGGTTTTGTATGATGGGGAGGGGGGAGGTATTATACAAAGTACGTACATAAAGTTGGGTGTTATTGTTTAAATTAATAAATTATATTAAATAAATACTTAATTTTATTTAAAACATAATTATTTTAATTTTTATGAAAAAGGGGGGTAGACTAATAAAATGTACGTACTATCGGTTATGTACTATGGGGGGGTTAAAATTTCTCCATTTTTGTGTACGTACTTTTTGAACGGCCCCTTATCACATATAATAAACAAAACAATTGTTGCAAATGTATTGCTACAATTTTGGGCATAGGGTGTTCCAAAACTATATTTTCCAACTGTAATTTATTGTTGGTCCCTCAAACCTCTAAAGTTCATTGATAAGTATGAGAAATTGCATAACATAAGCACTTCTAAATTTGTAAAATGATTCTCTAGGTATTTTTTGAGAAAGATCAAAAAATGTGTTAGTATATAAGTGTTTCCATTATTTTGTCCAACTACTGTGTGTATATATACAATGGTGGCCAAAAATGTGGACATTTTTTGAAAGTTTCATGTTTTTCAACTTTGTGTGCATGTAGAATATTTTAATTTTCACTTAAATACAAACGTTTATATATCAAATTGAAGGTAATTTAATGTAGAATTTAATAATAAATACAGTATTACAAAAAAAGTTATGCTCATTTTAGTAGAACAAACAAACACAAATTGTTTTCAATAAGGACGTGTTTTGTAATAAAAGCGTACTAGCCAATCACAAACACTGTTTTTAGGATCAATCAAATGTCTGTAACTATAGTTTAGGTTATTTGGATGGTAAAAGAGTTATTGTTGTGGAAATATTTTGCGGAATGATGCATACTAGTACAATTAAATAGAGTATTGCTGTTTTTAAATATTTAAAGTCCTTTTTTTAAATTAAACTAATTTTAAACAATGTCATCAACAAGAAGAACTAATTGGACATCTACAAAAAGAAGCCGAATTGTCATATTGAGTGAAAATGGCCTCGATATGCTGAAATTGCAAGACAAGTTGGTGGTTCAGTTACCTGTTCTGGTGTACGAAAGTTCTGTTTACGTTATGAAAAAACGAAATCAGTGGAAAATAAAGCCAAATCAGGCCGAAAAAAATTCATAAGTGCTACTGCCGATAGAAAAATTAAACGGCTATGCTTTCAAGATAGAAAAGTTTCATCAGATGCCATTAGATGTGAAATGAATGCAGCGGGTATTGCAGTAAGTTCAAGAACAATAAGAAGGTTATCAGGATTTGGACTACAAGCTAGAATTCCAAGGAAAAAACCCTATTTAAATCAAAAGCAACGCGAAAAATGAATTAAGTGGCGAAGTTAACACATTAAATGGTCAGAAAATCAATAGAAGCAAGTAATCTGGAGCGATGAGAGTAAAATATCGCTCTTTGGTAGTGATGATAGAAAATACGTGAAACGTAGAGTAGGTGAAGCACTTCATCCTGATTGCATTGAAGCAACTACAAATAACCCAACAAATTTCATGATTTGGGAATGTATGTCTGCAGATGGTGTGGACCGAATTCAAGTGATTGATGGCATCCTTAATGCCAAAAAATACATCGAAACTGTCCTGAAACCAAAATTGATACCTTCCATCAGGGATCTCTTCCCCAACAACGCACCATTTATTTTTCAGCAGGATTCAGCTCCATGCCACACAGCAAAAGTAAAATAAAGGCATAGATATATTACCATGGCCAAGAAACAGCCCTGATCTCAATCCAATTGAAAATTTGTGGCGACGTTTGAAAATTCTTGTACGAAAAAATAACTATCCAATAAAAGACAACCTATTGAAGATATAATTGATTCTTGGCACCATGTGATTACGAAAGATGAACTCCAAACAGTCAGACGCTGTGAAGCTGTCTTAAAAAATAAGGGTTATCCTACTAAGTATTGATTGTGTAAGTATCACTTTTAAAAAATGCAAATCAAAGATAGATCTTACTATCAGTTGCATAACTTTTTTTGTAATACAAAGATTGTAATACTGTATTTATTATTAAATTCTACATTAAATTACCTTCAATTTGATATACAAACGCTTGTATTTAAGTGAAAATTTATATATTCTACAAGCACACAAAGTTGAAAAACATGAAACTTTCAAAAAATGTCCACACTTGTGGTCACCACTGTATATATATATTCAGTGGAAAAAAAGTGTTGTTTGGTTTAAAGAGAGAGAAAATTTCATTTTTTGGCATAAATGATTGTCCTGTTGCAGGAGTGTCCACTTTGTAGAGAAGGAGAGGATACATAAGGTACATTTATATTAATTGAAGAATTAAAAAAATGTCTGGAAAAGAAGAGTTCATGTATCACTGTATATATATACCAGAGCTCGAGAAACCGCCCGCCCGCGGCGTTCGAAAATTCCCCGCGGACAACAAATTTCTCGAATCCAACGTCCGCGCGGACGGCCATTTTCCCGTTAATGTTCATGATACATTTTCACTTTTTGTTATCTTACAAGAGTTTAGCTCCTCACTTCTAAAATGACCCTCTAATCTAAAAATACAGTAACATACTGATCATGGTGGAATTAATGTTTTCTCTGTCTGGGAGTATTGCAGCGGTTGAAGGAGGTTTTTCAGCAATGAACTTACAAAAAAAACACATTACGTACTGGTCTTAAACAAGAAGCGTTAAACGCAATTATTAACATCTACCTAAATGGAAAACCCCTTCCAGATTTCTGTGCAGAAACCTCTGTTAATCATTGGCTTGATTGTGGAACTGGCAAACGTCATATTTGATTCATTTAGAAAACGCAGTACCCTCGGATAAATTGACATTCCAGATAACTTGACCTTTGTCATTTAAATTATTTCATAAAAGAAATACTAGGTTTTACTATTAGTTACCTAGTATTTCTTTTACTGTATAACGTAATCCTAATAACTACTAATTCATTGGGGAAATTTATATAAATGTTAGCAATAAATAAGAGAATTATATTTTTATTTATTTAGAAGCTACGGGTTAGTTTCAAAGGAGGACGGGTACATTTGTTGGACAAGCCGTCCTCGGGGACAGGTAAAATTTCTGAGTTTTTTCGAGCCCTGATATATACATTACAAGAAACTGCTAATAAATTAAAATACTTACAGCTTTTGAAAACTTTTGCTGTTTCTCAGAACTTGCTTGCTGTTCATCCTGTAAATTTAATAATTTTAAAAATTTGAGATATTAAAATAATTATAAATTTTATTAATATCTTAACCACCAATAAAAGTGTAATAAAGAATTTGTAACTTTGCAACAGATAATCATATATTACATTTATAAAATTATACAAATTATTTTATATGAATTTTAGTATTATATTATATAGAATGTGTTATATTCAGACGACCAATCACCATAATTCAGATACTGTTCAATGAGACACTGTTTTCATTGTGCCACCTGAGGAAATTGCAAATGATCAAAATTACATCTAAAAAACAATTTTTTTTAATCACAAAATTTTTTTTTTCCCATTATTAACTTACTTATCATTCATTGTTTGGACAAAATTGGAAAAAAAAAACATAATATTTACTAAATGATAATTAAATTGCCTTGAAATGAACTATTTAAATTTTAATTTTAAACTTTTAATTAAATTTTAATAAAAAAAAAATTTTTAATTAAATTTTTAAAAAAAAATTAAATTACATTTTTAAATTTAAGTTTTAAATTTTTTAAATAAAAATTAGATTAAATTCAAATAAATTTTTAAAATTAAATTAAATAAATAAATTAATTTTTAAAATTAATTTATATAACGGTTAAATTTTTTTTTAAAATGTCAAAACATTAAATATTTGACAGATTTAACATTAGAAAAAAAAATATGTGAAAAAGCATCATGATAAGATATAATGATTACAAAAGATTCATACCTTTTTAATTTGCTATTTGCAAAAAGAATGGCAAATACCTAGGCAATTATATTTTGTAAAAATACCCTAAATAACATTAAAAAAACTGCCTTGACTTTTGTCACTTTTGCAAAATCAATGGCCCTAAAAATCACAAACTTATCACTTGTACATATTTTAATAAGGAATTAAGAGTAGTTCCCTTAAGCTGACCTTTTGTTTGAAATAAATAATAAAATTTGAAAATAAAATGTTTTTAATTTGTATCCAACAAGTTAAATGATCCTCTGCAGAGTGATCCTCTGCAGAGTAACACTGATTTAAAATTTATTATCTAAGTTTGAATTCTTTAAGGATTGCACAGAATGCAATTAGTGCAGGATTTGAAATCTGCTTAATAGTGTCCTAAAAAATAGTACACTCTCTACATTGATCAAAAAGTATTTTTAACTAATCTGTCACAAATAAAAATTGAAAGAAGGATCACTAGGACAACTCGAGTTTGTGAGACTTACATTAAACTTCTTGCAAACACAAAATCTCAATCAAAAAATTTTATGCAAGCAATTCATTGACTACTTTCTACATTTTCCTCATGATCGAATTGTGACGAAATTTGTTCAAAAATCAGAGTTTTTTAAAAGTGTTTAAATTTTTATAAAACTGATTATTAAACATACCAGCTTTCTTTTAATTTAGCAGGAAGGGTTTTAAATTAAAAAAAAATCAGTTATTGACCTATCTATCTTAATTATCTGTGTTTGAAATTTTAATTTTTCTTTTTTTTTAAAAAAAAAAAAGAAAATACTAAAAAGTAAAGATATTACAGGCTTGTGAAAAATATTCAACAAACGGCATTCATGTATATAGTTCACACAATTCCCTAAGGTGGAAATGGTTTATAAATTTTTGGCGCTAGAATTCATTCTATACTTAGATGCTATTTCAGACAAACACAATTTTAACTTGAATACTTACAGATGAAGTTGATTGAGCTGTTTCGATATCTTCCATGATACTCGATTGCGGAGGTTCTAAAATTTCTACTTCAGATCTTTCAACTAGCTCTAAAATAAAAAATTATAATTATACATTGAAATAAATTTAAATCAAACAAGTATATTTATTATTTTTACAATATAAAAAATTATATCATGAAGTCCAGCTGAAAAAAAAGAATAATCAGTGATACCATTCAGGCATCGAATATGTAACTAAAAATTATTGAGAATTATTATTTGATTATTTATTTTTTAATGGATTCATTTCATATTATTTGTTGTTATTCTTAAATTATGCTAAAGCTGATATTTCATATTTAAATTTATCATCATGCAATTAATATACAAATTATTCCGATTTCAGTGATACTTGTTTGATACTATCTTTGGCATATTCTTATTTTAAATGATTTAATCAGCATTATGTCTTAGTACATATCAAAAATAATAGAGGGTGTTTTGTTATCTTTTGAAAAGATTAGTTAAATTTGGTCTTTTAAGGCAATTGATACACAATTTTGTTTTTAATTCTTTATGAAATAGTTACTCAATCAATTAATGATCACATTTTTTTGTTTAAAAAAATTGTATTTTTAAAATTAAATTTCTCAGGAATTATTCGACCAATTTTGCTGAACTTTAGTATTTTGCCACGTAAAATTATATATACTTATTCCTTACAGGCCCTTTTTTTTTCAGTTTTCTTCAAGAATACTAAAATATAAAAAATTATAAAATTTTTCAATAATTTTATAGATAGAAAATTTAGACTTGTATAAATAGACTTTTGGAGATGGTGGCTGAGAAATATTTCTGGTAGCAGTAAAAAAGGTTTTAAGAATATTGCAATAAAAGGGCCCCATATCTTCAATGAGTCTTGCATAATTCCAAAAATTAGAAATTTGCCTACAAATAAGAGATTTATACATACTTCAGGAAAGGGTAATTGCAAAGCTTAGTGTCATCATAACCTATCAATTCATTTTATGGCCACAGTTAATTGTTTTTTTTATTTATTGATAAGTATTAATAAAACTATGCTAATTGTTTCCATTTTAGAAAATAGTTTTAAGATTATAACTGCTTTAAAAATATGAGACAAAAGGTTTAGTGAAAAAAAAAGACTCATAAACTAGACATCCTGTATACAAAAAAAGATATATTATTTATTTTTAATTAAAAAAACAACTTGAATTTGTATCTAAAAGTAATACTTTTGCAAAGTTTATTAAAAAAATTTCCAAAATACTTATAACAGCAGGTTATAGGCTTATGGAGGCAAGAAAAAGACTGCTTCATTAAAGAAAATTTACAAATTATAAATATAGTTAAAAAAAATATACCAATTTGGAACTAGTGCAATTTTGGAAGTCTACACATTAAAACATTTTATCAGAATATATTAAGTACATACAATTTTTTGATCTAAGGCAATAAAAATCTTAAATTTATAAGGGATTTTTTATAATAACAATACCTCCATGATCATCAGCATTTTCAAGAATCATACTATCTTCATTGACTGGTTCAGAATAGCCATTTTGATCACCTTTACCAGAAAGTAAATTTCTGTCAAATATTGTAGGCAGAAAATCCAATAAAAATCTTAAATTTATAAGAGATTTTTTATAATAACAATACCTCCATGATCATCAGCATTTTCAAGAATCATACTATCTTCATTGACTGGTTCAGAATAGCCATTTTGATCACCTTTACCAGAAAGTAAATTTTTGTCAAATATTGTAGTTAGAAAATCCAGTTCTTCTTTGGGCAAATGTCTTGGCCTTAAATAAATTAAAAATATATTTTATATGAAATATGTCAAATCGTTTTACAATGAATTACACTATTTTCTACATGTTTGAAGAAACGCATTGAAAAAGAATGAGTAGTAAAACTTACTTCACATATTCAGAATCTTCAAGATTGATCCATGATTCTAAATCTTCGGGCAGTTCTAAAGGTTTAGACTAAGAAATAAAAAAGAAAATTGAAAGCTATGAATAAATTAAATTTATAAATAAAAAGATATAATTATTCATTGATTAACATCAATGAACAAAAATCCTTTCTAACGAGCCCTATAGCAGAATTTTTTCGAGCTATCTGCGACTAATCTCTTTAGCACAAATATCTTTCTGCAAGATGCTTTTAATTATAACAAACATGTATGTTACTAATTGAAAGTAACAAATACGCTGTGTTTACAAAAAAGACTATATAACTTTGTTAAATTGAATAATTAATAATTTTTTATTTTAATATTATGGATAATATTGTCACATTTTGTTGGGAGAAAAACGCACAAATTATTTGTGAGCTTTTCCAATTTATTAAATTATGTAAATAATCATCACAATAAAAAAAAACAATTAAAAATCATGAAATCCATGGTTGTAATAGCTGAAAAAAAGATCCGACGCCGAAATCGCGCAAATCGGACTCCTAAAACGTGTGTTTCGTTTCAAGATTAGGCTGTTGTAACAAATAATGTTGTATAAAGAATATCGGATTTAAAAACTATGGAGAAATCAATAGCAATAACAGTAAAAAATTCGATAGAATTATAGCCTTAAAAAGTACTCAAATGCACGATTCGAATTTTCCATATTGTTTGAAATATATCGGGATATTTAAAATAAACGTAAAAATCAATATCAATAACTGCCGAAAATACAATCGAAAAATTACATCGATTTACGATACTATCGATATAAATTGAGCGTGTCAAAAAGTGATTATCTAAATGCATGATTCAAATATGTGTAAATTTTTGTAGAAAAGAAAACTGAAAATTTTTACTTTTCCAAAGAAAAATCTTTTTGCAAGAACTCTGCAACGTTCTGCGACAATGTCGCCGTGTCGCTGCTATTCTGCCACGGGGCTAACGAGCAGTGTTCTTACGACAGAACCTTTTCTTACACATCTATCAAAACTACCTAATAGATACAACTTGCCCATCAAAAAAAAAAAATAATAATAAAAATATGTATAACCATTATATTCAAGGATAAACAGTAATAAAGACACTGTTTGTAACAATAAATTTGAAGAAAGTAGCCTTGGGTCCCACTTGAATTACTACATTTATAATGTATTTTTACTTAATTAATAATGATAATTATTTTTAAAATGCCACTAAAATTTTTTAACTTTTAAGATAAAACTAAAACTAAACTAAAACTTATAAGATATTTTTAAACTGGGGCTATTGTCCTTTCCTGAAAGGTTGTAGGTTCCTAATTAGCCATTATTACAAAAAGATTGAGGAAAGCAGCAAGTATAACTCAAATGTGCAGATGTACTTTGTATGAACCTACTGTTTCTTATTTGCTCATATATATGAATTTCAGTATTTTGAATTATGCATTCCTTTTATGAAGTTTGTTTTTAATAAGTTTATGCCTCAATTGTAAAAGTATCACTGACAACTGAATAAATAAAAACTAAAATTCAGGAATTGATTTAATGAAGAACTAAAACAAATATGCTGCTAAAAAGTATGTCATTAATAGCTACTCATTAGAAATAAGGAAAAGGTTTAAAGATTCCAGTACAAAAATGTAAACTGAACAGCAAGTAAAACAATTTAAAAGTGTTATAAATAAATAAAGTGTTAATTTCTTTATAATTATTACAATTTATGGTGTGTTTCCTAAACATGCAACTGTTGCTTGACTATATTATTGCAATTGGTAAGATATGCTAAAAAAAAATATCGTATTAAGTAAATTAGTTGGTAATAAAAACAAACATATTGCTTCAAATTTAATAAACATTTAAGCTGAAATTAAATACACAATTATTCTTTGGAATGCACCCTGTTAGCATTTATCAGAATAATAGATTTAAAAGCTAAAAAGTTGCTATAGTCAAGTTCTGAGATAATAAAAAAATTATAAGGCAAAAAAAAAACTTATATTTGTTATACAGATATTACTTTTAAAACATTCACTATTACGCAATTAATTAATTTTAAACAGATAGGTTAACAAGATTTTACAGTCAAATTCAGGACAAAAAAATTTAATACAATCAGAGAAATCACAACATGTGGCTCATATTCATTATACTGACATTACCATTAAAGCATTTAACATTGTTTTAATCTCTATTTTTAAATTCATAAGTTATGTAGTTTTTACAGTCAAATTTAGGGATATGCAATCAGAGAATTATGATGCAATAATTCATATTTAATGTACTGATGTTACCCTTACAGCATTTGTCATCATGCTAATCTCTATTTTTAAATTCAGAAACTAAATAGTTTTTGTAGTTGAATTTAGGGACATAGAATCTGGATAAACTAGAGAAATTGCATTGCGATAACTCATATTTATTGTATTAATATTATCTTCATATTAAGCATTCATAAATATGTCATTCTTTTTTTAATTCAGAAACTAAATATATTCCAAATTCTAAAGAATTTGACACAACCAGAGAAATCACATTGCAATAACTCATATTTATATAGTGGTATTGCCAATTGCAACATTTACCAACAAAATAATTGCTATAAAATTCAACTTTCAAAAAAAATTATATCGATAATTTATTCTAAATTATCAAATACAACATCTAAAAGACATAATGTTGACTTAAAAGATAAAAATCTTTACCCATTCCCATCCTCCTTGTTTCAACTTTTGTCTCCATGCATAGATTTTCTTATAAGCACTATAAATTTGCACTAGCAAGCCTCTGAATACAATGCTAAAAATTAAAATAATGATCAGGTTTGAACAATAGCTAAATTATTTAAACTTTTGCAAAAAAATAATGCTTTTTTATATTGGCTAGGAGCCTATCCTCATCAACCCCTATAATTGCTTCTCAATTTATCACTGATTTTTTTCGTAAATTTTTCACAAAAACATACTACATTTTGCTTTCAAAATATACAATTAACTAGAATTGAAAAATAATAATCTGTAATTGAAATAAAAAAAAGTTAACCTAAAGAATAGAGATTGTGGGATTAAATAAATAGAAATAAATGAGAAGTAATTATTTTACTTGTTAACAAGACTTATAAAAATTCAAATAAAAAACATTTTTTATCGCTTTATATTAACTTTGCTATCTCTATATTAATTTTATTGCTCCAAATTTATTTTTTAAAATTTCTCAATAAATATTACAATTTATACCTCTCTCTCTGTAATCTCTCTTTCTTTTTTTACAACTTTAAATTGACACTTACACGATATTGACTTTAAAAAATAAAGGAAAAATAAATTTTCTAGAACAATGGATAAATAGTCATGTTTAATACAAAAGAGGAGTTAAATATCGAATAACTTTCGAATAAATTAAAATTTCGAATCAAAATTGTTCTAAGTTCTCAAAAAATAGGGTTTTTCAGCTCGTCAAATTTTTATTTTGTAGTGGCATTGCAGCAGGCTACAAATTGATGAAGCATGGTATTTTTTTTCCCTATAAGTATAAAAGTAAATTATTCTCAAACTAATTCCCAAATTTATAATTATTTTTAATTTTGTCGCGCTCCCAGTACTTTTTCTACATACCTTCCTAATGTCAAATTTCTAAGCTTCACAGATTTTGTGCAGCAAAGCAAAATGTAATGCAAAGCAAAAAAAAAAAAGTTTAAAAAATTAGAAAAAAAGCACTTAATATTGCAATAATTGTTCGTTTGTTTTTTTACCAATTACGTATTTTTTCCTACGAGCTTGACAGTTAATAATTTTTGAATTAGCTATATTAAATAATATATTAATTTTTATCTATAAAATTGAGTCATACAGCAATTACAAAAGAAAAAAAAATACAACACCATAATGCTGTAGGACAGCATTTTATAGAATTAAGCATCTCCAGATATAATTATAATAAAAAGTTTTTTTTTCAATATAAGTTTGTTAATAAATTAATTTTATGATATACATATATATAGGGTTCACGCCAGTAGGATGATATGGCGACAATTGTCGCCAAATGTTTCACAAACATCGCTAAAATTATACGCAAGGGAGACAAATTTGTAGTCTTGAAATTTTGCAATTTACAAAATAGGAACGGAAAATAGTTTTCTTGCATAGAATTCAATGCATTTAAACAATATTTGTTGTACCAATTTTATTACTCTATGCATGGAATGAAATTCAAATGCCTGGTATACAAATGGAATAATAGAAAGTGTCTGTTGAAAAATTTTTAAATTTAAATGTTGGGCTGTGTTTCGCATTCATGTACTGGCAGTAAAATTGCTCATAATAAAATAATATTTTTTGCTCTTTTAGATTCACTTTATTTAAAATTTTATAATTTTTTGATATTTAATTTGTAGTATAATGTTTTGTTAGTTCTTACTTTTGTTGTTCTCTTCATTTATTTGGTCTCAGCATTTTAATCCTTATATTGAATCTATTTACTAACATTATTTTAGCCTTTTTACACTTTATTTTAATAACTACCAATATTCGATCATTATGGGCTAATGAACCTAATTAGTTTTAGAGTGTTATGGATGACAATAAATAATTTTTAATGTGTACCATAACATGAATCATGTAATTTTACAGTTCAATTTTATTCAAGTTTGTCTACCATATCAGTTTTTGGACCTGTCAGTCGTAACCTTTTACAAAAGAAATAACGCAAAATTCTACAAAAAAACTAATTCACCATTTTATTATTCTTTTCCATCCATCGTCCAAAAAACCAAAACAAAACAAAAAATGATCATATCTATAATATCAAGCTTTTAGCTCGCAACATCAGAAAATGCGTGTTATTACATCACGTGACCCTGACACCTTCCCCCCAGAGTCATATTAGATCCAAAGATCGAATATGGCAAATAATTTAAGGGTCACACTTTACACATAAACAAACTATGTTTCACATTCACCCAAATATTCACTGAATCTTAGGTTTAACTTAACACTAGGTATTTACTTTAATCACCTAATAATAATAATAGGAAAAAATGTTCAGAGTCTTATTTTAGTTTATATTTACAGTCTGGACAATGCATCTGCATTACTAAGTTTCGATCCTTTGATGTGACTTGCCTCAATATCATGGCGTTGAATGGCTAACGCCCATCTCTGCAACCTCGGGCTTTGGGGTGTCGCACTCGTCAGAAATACTAGGGGATTATGATCAGTTAATAAAATAATCTTAGCACCACAGAGTAAGGTTTCAAATCTCTGCAAAGCCCAAATAATAGCATAAGCTTCCCTTTCAATTGTAGACCATTTCTGTTGAGTTGAATTCAGCTTCTGGCTACCGAAAGCTATGGGACGAATATTTCCTTCTTCATCTAACTGCCCTAAACAACATCCGACCGCATTTTGAGATGCATCCGTATGCAAGTAGTATGGTTTCTCTATGTCTGGGACTTGTAACTCTGCGATCTTACATAGCGACGTCTTCAATTCCTTGAATGCCTTCTCAGCTTCTTCGCTCCAAGGAATCTCATTAGGAACTTTCTTTTTAGTAAGCTCTGTTAGTGGAAAAGCAATCTTTGCGAAGTTTGGAATATACTGCCTGTAAAAGTTGCATAATCCCAAAGCACTTCTCAGTTGTTTTTTGGTTTTGGGTGCCTCTAATTTCTGTATTACTCTTATTCGTTCTTTGTCAGGAGCATGTTTACCTGAACCAATAATATGTCCTAAGTATTTAACCTTTTGTCTAGCAAATTCGCACTTTCTCAAGTTCACGGAGAAATTAAAATATTCCAATCTCTTAAAAACTTCTTCAAGATGAATCAAATGTTCCTCCCACGTATCAGAAAATACTGCTAAATCATCGATATAAGCACAAGTGAAATCAGACATGGACTGAACCACTTTAGACATAGCTCTTTGGTAGGTTGCAGCAGCATTTCTTAATCCAAAGGGTAATACATTCCATTGGTACTGGCCTCGGTGAGTTCGGAATGCTGTGAGGTGTTTGCTGCCGTTCTCCATCGGTATAGCCCAATATCCCTTCAACATATCTAGCACAGTAATGAATTTCTTCTTTCCTACTAAGAAATTCAACTCCATCATATTTTGCATTGGATATGCATCCGGAACGGTAAGAGCATTCAAACTTCTGAAATCAATGCATAACCTGATTGTTCCGTCTTTCTTATGAACACATACTACCGGGTGTGCTATCTCACTTACCACCGGTTCAATCAGTCCTAACGCTAGCAATTCATTGATCTGTGCATCCACTTTCCCCTTTAAGTTTTCTGGTATCTTATACGTTTTTGGTTTCATCGTATCCTCCTCAGCTTTCAGCTTTATCGCATGTTTCCCAACTTTAGCTATCCTTATCTTCCCCGAAAACAACGTTTTGCGTCTATGTAAAAGATCTTTCAATTGATTTTGTTGCATTTTGGGTAAGTAATCCAAATTTAATCCTTTCAATGCTTCATAGCTTTCCACATCTGTAGGAAGAGTTGGTGTTTCGTATATTTCACCAAATTCATCATCAATATCATAGACAACTCCAACTGTTTGAATTCTCGCTTTGTATTCTCTCATTTTGTTAACATGCAATAATCTTAAATTTCCTTCAGGCATTTGCAAATAATACGAATTCGGTTTCACTCTTCTAATTACCTTTACTGGACCTATCCATCTGGCATATAATGAATTGGATGAATCATGCATTAGCACAAGTACTTGATCTCCTGGCGCAAATTCCCGGTATTTTTTCCTTCTATTGTAATATTTGGCATAATTACTTTGTTGCACATCACTTGTTAACCTTGCCTTTTCGGTTGCTATTTCTAATTTTCCTTTTAACTCTTTTAAATATTCCTCCGCTGATCCTTTCATATTCAAAGGTAAAAACATATCTCCGGCCCAAATTGACTTCAATATAGATAACGGGCCTTTCGGTTCTCTCCCGTACATTAGCAGAAAAGGTGGTACTCCTGTAGTTGCATTTGGAACTTCTCGATAAGCCCATAGTACAAATGGTATGTGTCGATGCCAATTTCTTCCTACTTCTCTAATAATGTGATGTAGCATATTTTTGAAAGTTTGGTTCCATCTTTCAATCAATCCGTTCCCTTCCGGATGGTATGGCGTTGAAAATCGCGGACAAGCTCCTAAAACCTTCAAAAACTCTTGCGTTAAACTTGCCGTAAAATTTGTCGCATTATCCACCACGATTACTTCTGGAATTCCTGTCCTACAGAATATTTCGAGCAGTGCTTCACATGTATTCCTTGCCGTTAACGATTTGAGCGGGACTGCTTCAGGCCATCTTGAATGTTGGTCCATCAAACAAAGGATATATTTATGTCCTTGTGCTGATACTGGATCTAGAGGACCAATTAGATCTACGTTCACCACTTGGAATGGAAGTTCAGGACGTGACACAGGTGTTATCGGAATTTTGTCTACTGAACGAACAACTCTTCTACCTTGGCACCCATGACATGAGCTACAATAAGCTTTAATTTCCTTGACCATCCCTGGCCAATAAAAGGAAAATTTAATTCTTTGAATTGTTTTACGAGCTCCTAGATGTGCTCCGAATACTGACTCGTGGGCAATTTCTAGTATTTTACCTTTTCTAATTTCGGGAATTACTAATTGTTGTATTCTATTCCCGTCCAACAGCTCTTCATGGCATAGTATATTATTTTGTATCACATACCCTCCTTTATTTTGCTTCCCCAATTTCCATGCTTCTTGGAGAGTATCGCAACTTTGTTGTTGTATCTTGAATCGTTCGGTTTCATTTCCATTCTTTTTATCACCGCATTCACCTACTGTTGGCTCCTGCTGCTCTTCTCCGTCACTTGCACTCATATATAACTGCTCCTTTCGGGAATCTGATCTTAGCTTCATAGCAGCAGTAAAACTGGGATTGTATACTCTTTTTTGTTCTAATAATGCCTCATAAGTTTCAGCATCCAACAAAATGTCAGCATTTAACCCATTGACGGCTGCTATCATCGTTTTAATTATAGGCGTAATATATCCTTCCGTTACCAAAGCGATTTCCACTTCTTTTAATTCAGCTTTTAGACTTTCGCCAAACGCAGGTTGTAATATTATATGCCCTTTGTAATCCACTTCCTTACCCACTATATCGTTTTTAAATACACTTATTTGTGCACCAGAATCTACTACAGCTTCGTATTCATTTCCATTATATGAAATTCTAACTTTCTTAAGGGCAGCTATTTTTGGTTGAACGCCTTTACATTTTTTGTTTCCTATCATGACTTCACCGTTAAATCTTGCAGTGACTACTTTGCTTTCGATATTTCCATTTCTGAGTACCTTAACTTCGGATACTTGCCCTTCCGATACTTGAACCTCGGCCACTTTGCCTTCAATGTTTCTTCTCCTCTCTTTATTATCTCGACAAAATCGTGCCAAGTGTCCTACTCGTCCACAATTAAAACATGTGACTGGATTTTGGGAAGAACTCCGCTTATCAATTCTGCCATGGTTGTTATGCTCATGTTTATATCCTTCACCAAGTGTATGATATCTTCTACTAACCATGTTTGGTTTTTCCCGGTATAAGTTCCTATATGGTTGAGAAGCAATGAATTTAGTAGTTTGGTTATATTTCCTTGCATTCTCGTACTCATCTAGCTTCTCAGCAAGTGTGTCAACTGAGCAAATTCTACTCCACTCATCAATAAAATGATTTTGTATGTCTCCAGGTACTCGTTCTTTTATCTGTTCGACAATGACAAGTTGTTTCAGGCTGTCGAAATCATTAATTTTTAGTCCCGAAACCCATTCGTTAAAATAGTTCGCCAATTCAAATCCAAAATCTCGCCAAGTGCTCTCAGCCGCTTTACAATGTCTCTTAAACTTTATTTTAAATGCTTCTGGGCTCAATTTAAACCTTTTCAATAACATACATTTTACATGTTTATAATCATTTGCTTTTTCTTCAGGCTCCCTTGCAATTAAATTCGCCATTTCTAGAGGCAATAATCCAACAAGATGCGTTACCCAATCTTCTTCTTTTATATGGACTCTTCGTGCTTGTCTTTCAAACAATATTAGATAAAAACTTATATCACCTTCTTTTGGATCAAAAGTACGCATTAATTTTTGCAATCCACCAGGTACATGTTCTCTTGTTTCTTCATTTCGAGAGCTGCTCGTCTCTCCTATAGTACCAGTATGTACCAATGAAGCTTCTATCTTCAACCTCTCCAATTCATATTCCTTTTCTTGCCGCTTTAATTCATCTTCCCTTTCCTGTTCTCGCCGCTTTAATTCACCTTCCCTTTCCTGTTCTCGCCTCTTTAATTCATCTTCCCTTTCCTGTTCTCGCCGCTTTAATTCGTCTTCCCTTTCCTGTTGCTTAATTTCATATTCTTGTCGCCTAATTTCATCTTCTTTTTGTTGGCGCTTTATTTCTTCTCTTCCACTAACTATTCTTTTTAATAATTCCTTCACAAACTCCTCTTCGTACTCCGTACTTGCCAATATAATCTTCTTTAATTCGGTAACTCTCATGTCTTCCGTTGCCGTTTCTCCTAACTCTTCCGCCAAACACTTCAAATCTACTTTTAAAGCTCTTCCTAAAAATGCCATTTTTCACCTACTACTTTCTAAACTGCACCTTCTTACAAAAAAAAATGCCACTTCCTAAACCAATTTCAAGACAATCTAAATAACTCACTATCTTCCATCAAACAACTTGAAATTCATAGAACAAACAACTACCAATCTTTTATATTGAAATCCATTGGGGTTTCCCCGCACATTTGTCAGTCGTAACCTTTTACAAAAGAAATAACGCAAAATTCTACAAAAAAACTAATTCACCATTTTATTATTCTTTTCCATCCATCGTCCAAAAAACCAAAACAAAACAAAAAATGATCATATCTATAATATCAAGCTTTTAGCTCGCAACATCAGAAAATGCGTGTTATTACATCACGTGACCCTGACAGGACCACTAAATTTTCATTGCTGGTACGAACCCTACACACACACATACACACACACACACACATATATATATATATATATATATATATATATATATATATATATATATATATATATATATATATATATATATATATATATATATATATATATATATATATATACAGGGTGATTCTAAAAAGATGGGCAAAATTTTAGGAAGTGATAGTACACAAACAATTTTTATCAAAGAATGCATGGTCGAAAACAAAACCCAAAGGTGCTGCTCATTTGGAAAGTTGCTTGATGCAAACGTGAAAGATCCATTCCTGTTGCAAGTTACTGCGCTGCGTTACTTGTCGACAAGCTTTCGGCCGCTGCAGGGAAAGTTCGTGATATGCCTGTGTGTTTCAGAATGTTCGCCTATCTTTTCTTCACCATTGTACTGCGTGCATAGCCTTTGCCGGCCACTGAACACTTTTTGTAATCACATTAAATTTGCTTTTATAACTTAACTTCATCGTTCTTTGTGTGTTTTTGACATAACATAAACTTTGGCGCCCTCTAGCGGTTTCGCGTTTTGTTTTTGACCATGCATTCTTTGATAAAAATTGTTTGTTTGGGTGTGTACTATCACTTCCTAAAATTTTGCCCATCTTTTTAGAATCACCCTGTATATATCTTTCTCTAACTCCTTTCAGTCATTATAACAGTTACTAATTTAGGCTTTTTAAATTATGCAATTTTATAATTAATATTTTCCTTTTTAACGAATTTTTGTAAAAGCGAATTTTTGTTCTTTATTTCCATTGAAAATAGAAGGATTTTTTCAATAAAAAAAGGAGAAAAATAGCTTTCAAAAGTTACAATTAAATCTAGGCTTAACATTGGATTTTGTCAAAGTGATCTGCGACATATTAACTTATTTGTATTATATTTTTCTATGTTATTCTATTTCTTCTTTTTAATTTAATTACTTTATTTTATTTAGTGTTCCTTCTTTAAATTTTGGACTCAAGATTCTTTTGTGATATTTTTCAATAAATTTCAGAATATTTATGCCTGTTTTTACACTTTTGAGTACTGATCTCCTTTAATTTTTTTCACCAAATTTAATCTTTCTTATTCCTTCTTTTGCCTTGCATGTTAATTTTTTCATCGTTTTTTCCTCTTTGCTTCTTCTCCGATGTTGTTTTTGTAACTGGGTCTCATCCCTTGCCGTAAAGACTGCCTTTGACCCTGATTAGCTTTTTTAATGAGTACATTACTGGCAGGTCTTCAGCTTAGTACAAAGTGTACCTCTTTTTTAACTATTTGATTTTTTAGGATGCTTTAGAAAACATTTTTATCCACCATTGTTGTGGCGTTCTTCAGCATATGTTGCCAAAGCGGTTTGAACGCCTTCATCTTGCCCTAAAATCTTTCTTCCACAATTTTAAAAATTTCAAAACACACATCAACTACAACTCAATTCATATCTTGGCAACCATTCATTACAATAACTTCACAAAAAAAAACTGGATACATCTGCAAGAAGTACATAGGTGGGACATTGTTTGCTATCATCAACTAATATTTAATTTTCCCCTTATAATTCAACCTCTCTTTTAATACAATTGTAATAACACTCTCACACACATCTCAAAGATTGTAACGTATAAAATGTAATAAAACATACCTGCTTTATGTAATAAGCCATTTTCTTCAGTAAATGTCAAAATATTTAATTTAAAACCTACTCATTTAGACAATTAATCAACCATGTTTTTAACAAAACGAAATGAATAGCGAAATGAATAAGAATTATTAACGAATTTCATATTTAACTTTTTCTCAAAAATAAATATAAAAAAAATTATAAAAAATAAAATACTTACTTTAGTCTAGCTGTGACTGAAGTAGCCATCATTAAATTTATGATTAAGTGGCCTACTTTTAATCTTTGAATCAAATAACTTTAAAAAAAATTAAGGTAAAAAGAACTATTTTTAGTAAATTAGTATTAGATAAATATATATATATATAATGTGACAAGGATATTTTAAAACAGTATAAAGACAAATATGAATCAATAACAATTACAAATGCAGTACAAAGCTTTGAGCATTATTTAAAGAAGTGCAAACTGTTTAAATTTTAAAAAAAAACACTTAAAATACAAACTATGTATAACAAGGGGATTTCAATAATTAGATTAAAAAAAATACTACATAAAACACCATTTGCCGAGTTTTAAAATAGCAGTAATCTTTAAAAAGGCACAATTTGTGAACATTAAATTAAGTATTAATTTGAATTAATTTTCAAGAAATAATATATTTTCTACCTTTCTTAAAGAGAAAATGTTTCAAACATTAATATTTAAAGGAACTTCATACCACTTAATTATGAAAAATTCTGATATAATATACTTACCTGTTTCTTTTCTTTAACTAATGTATTTTAAACATTTAACTCCAACTCAATTGAAATTTAAAAATTTTATTGTAATTAAATTAACTACAGAAATACAATGAATCAATTAAAGTCAAATATTTGGTCTATAATTAATTTATTCCTCCCCTAAAAACATAGAAATCCTCAATAAAATTTTAAACCAAGTCAGACTTTTATAACAGAATTAAAATACTACAACCTTTATTAGATTATATACAGCCTTTAGTAAGCTTTATTCTGTCACAAAATTTAAAATAATAACATTTATAATTGCAGTTGCACAATTTTATGTTTATTATATTAGGTAAACCGTAAAGTAATGTTGTTTCGGTGCTTTAAATATTCATTAATCTTAAAAGGAAATTTAAATTTTTCAATCCATTTCTGTTCCGGCATTGAAAGGTACTTGCTAACGAGGGTGAGTACATTATTGATTAAAAATAAAATCTTGATAATAAATATCAAATGCACTGAAACATTACTTTAAGGTCCACCTAATAAGGTGATAAATCAAGTTTAAATCATAGGATTTATTTTATTTATCTTCTTTTTTAAAAAATAAAAGCAAATTATTTCTTAAATATCCCATTTAAAAAATAATAAATTGGAATTGAGAGATCATGGTAAACAAAAATGTTGCAAATTTGCAAAATTTAGCAGAAATATTTATACTATCATACTTAGTCAAATATTACTTTAATTATAAAAAACAATTACACGTAATTTCTTTCAGTAACAACATGAAGAACATAATTTTTTATTAGTTATTATACTAATTTTTTTCAAAAAAACAATATCAAAAGGATACCAGAATGTTTCTCTTGAATAGTGCAAAGATTCACATATAAGTTTAGCAGCTGATTGTGTTCGAATAAGTACAAACTCTAATTGTTGACGGGATGGCAGAAAATAAGTTGCATCTTTCTTACTTTGAATTTCACTGGCAATAAAAAAATACTAAATAATTGAACATAATACAATTGGTATAACTTCTGCTTTGAAATATTAAAAGACAACCCCCATAGAGCTTGCCTTCATTTTAATGCAAAATGGCACTTTTTCCAGTAATTTAATAACAAAATGACACACAGAAGATAAATGCCTAGACACTTAGAGTGCCTTGTCGCACAATGAATTAATCTATTTAATATACAGCTTATATACAAAATCAAGATTATAAAATAACCATCTTTCACACACGTGCATATTTATATTTGAAATTATATATGTATAAAGTATTATAGATATATATATAAAATATTTAAAACATATGTAATATTTATGCACATTCATTGAATATAAAATGTAATGTGCATTGAATTTAAATATATTTATAACATAACGTCATGTTTGACAAGTCATTATATTACATTGTATATATTTGAAGGATGAAATTTTGTCAGTGAGGTAATTATTTAAACAAAAGTATCACTTTTTTTTAATAAACTTTTTTAATTCATTATTATAAAGGGGCAGGCTGTCAGTTCTATGAGACTTGTAAAAAATTATTTTTAGTTAAAAACTAGCCTAAAACTAACTGAAACCATTATTTAATATGCAATAATAATAAGATATCTAATATAATAATATATCCTATACATATCCATGATGCGTGTAAGATATCAGAATTTACTCTAACACATATCCATGATGTATGCAAGAGTCAGTTCATATTAATAACAGATAAAAAATAAAAAAGGGCATAAAAAAGGGTGCTTTTTCAAAAAGAAGGGCACTATCAGTTTGAAGGGCACTCATCATGAAAATAATAACAATTACAATTAACTAGATTAACGACCTTCAAAATGGAATTTAAAATTCTGAAATAAATATGAGAAATAATATTTTATACATATTAACTTAATCTAAAAATAATTTGCAGTAGTTAAGGTAATCTGAAGATTCTGGTTTCTGCTACCAGTTTCTTTTCTTAAAATCGAGCCTTTTTTTTTTCTTAAAAAAGAGGGGACAATAATTTTACAAAAAGGGCAAGGATGGCGCATTTACCCCCGTAAAAAGGCAGGCAGGGTGGACCACCCTTCTAAAAACACTTAGGAAGAACACTGTTAATAACAATTAAAATATTAATCAAACAGAATTAAACTGATGTCTTAGCAAAGTAAAAATGCACACTTCTTAAGCATGTTTCATTCAAATGAATGATAATTAACTTAATATCAAATTTAAGGGTGATGCATAGCAAATCGTAGAATCTTCAGAAATATAAAACTTTGATACAATTTTTATGCTTTAAAATATTTTTATATCTAACTTTTTTATTTGTCTTACAATTCAAAGATTTATTACAATCAACAAAAGATTTTACTGAAATACAAAATATTATATTAATAGTATAAACTTGGTAGCTTTGTAATTTTGAATCCAACAAAGAGAACAAGGAAATTCCTGGATCAAGCATTAGGACAAACAAGCCTTCGATAAGGACTTTTTGATGGAACAAACCCTAATTTGCATCACATGGAGAGAAAAACAACGAAAACCTCCCATAGTTAATCTGAAAGAAAAGAGAATTCTGACCAATGATCCATCTATTGCTGAGGATATTTCTATGCCAGCATCATAAATGGTATAATCAGCGAGCAAAATTTATATCGACCAACCACCGCTGGGATTCACACCTTGACCACCCCATTCGGATGTAGGCGCTCAATTTGTAATATTTTTTTTAAATATAAAGCTGATTATTCCAGAAGAATTTTATTAAAAATATTACAAATGAAAAATGCTGACACAATGAAATGTTAGATACAGTTTTTTTTTACTTACATTATAAGTTTATCAGCCATATCTAGATAAACTGAAGATAGATCCAACAATACCATCTTTCTTAGGCAAGTGCTAACCTATCAATAAACCATGATTACATAAATGATTGAAAATTAAATAATGAAGCATTTACAAACAAATAAATCATTTGAATAACTATTGGTTATCAAATTATTATCCATTGAGAAGAAAATATTAGCACATACTCTTTGAAGATATTGCAAGCACTTATCGCAATGTAAGATTCTTTTGTATTTTGTTTGAAGATTTCTATATATCTTGACTTCTTCCCATATTGGATGCTCTGTAGTTAATATCTCTGCTGATGATGTCAATATGCTTATTAAGTCAGGCAGACTATCTATTTTTAAAGGAAAAACACATAAAAACATAATTTTATATCCTTGTACAAATGCAAGAACAAACACAAAAATTTTATGTATTTGGTTAAAATAGGCTGGTTCCAAATTAAGTCACTCTCTACAATCAAAATCTAGCTTTAAAATAATGGGCAAAAAATCACATCCATTGAGCCACTGGCATATTATCAAGCTTAAATTATTGCTATAGTTTTCTAAACAATTTTAAAAGCTTAATTCCTTTCGTTTTAAATATGAACTTTGTGCAACAAATGAGAAGTAATTTTTTGAATAATCTAACGTGGATCAGAGACTGCCATCTCTGGCAGGTGTGCTAACCACAGCAGCAGCTCAATGAATAAAAATAGCATTAAGACATCAGAAATAATATTGAAGATATCAGACAAACGAAACAGAAGTAGACCTCTAACAAGGCCAAGAAATAAATTTAAAATCTTTTATTTTTGAAAGATTTTTTTTCTTCTCACAGAATCATATTCAAAAGATGCCTTTTTCGGGCATCAGAGAGGAAAGAACTGCTCATGATTTCTCTTTTTCTTTTTTTTTTAAATAATAAAAAATGATAAATAATGGAGTAAAAAAATTTTGTTAATCTTTTCTGCAGAAATTTTCAACAGATTTTTTTTTTTTTTTTTGCAGAATTATGCATATAAAAAGATGTCTTTCTCTAGCATCAGAAGGGAAAGAAATACTCCTGAGTTTTCTATTCTTATTTGAGAATAAAAATTTTTACTATGAATGGATTCAGCTAGAATTTCAATTTTATAATATGAAAAATCAAAAATCACACTCAATTGGCATGCTCAATTTATGCTGATAGAATTGTAAATCCATGTATTGTTCTGATTGGTATTTTTTTTTTTTTTTTTTAGAGTTATTGATGTTGATTTTATGTTTTTAAAAATACAGATATATATTTCTGACAATATGGGAAATTTGAATCGAGCATTTGAATATTAATATAAGCTTCACAATGATTCTATAGATTTTTTTTTTTTTTTGGCAATTATTGCTATAGATTTCCACATAGGTTTAAAATCTGATATTTTTAATACTTGTTTATAACAACAACTAAATCTTGAACCGAAACACACATTTAGTAACTCCTTTTTGAAGAGTTCAATCCACGTGATTTCACTGTGGAGCCTTTTTTAATAGTTAATGCTGCGAATTTCACGATTTTTTATTTATTTATTTTTTTTAATGTGATGATGACAAAATGCTTAAAAGGAAATAATTAGTGTATTTTTCGCCCTACTAAATGTGAGAATATTGCCAATAATATTGGAATAAAAAGAATATTACAGATTCAATTGAAAAAAAAATTAGATACAATTTTATTTTATCAATTCTTTTTCTTTCTTTTTGTAAACACAACATTTTTGTTATTTTAAATTCGAAACATGTATATTTGTTATCATTAAAAGTATCTTGCAGAAAGATATTACTAGAGAGGTTCGTCGCAAAAAGCCCAAAAAAATTCTGCCACAAGACTGGGACATTACATAAAATTACAATAGATTGCTCTTGTATTATGGCATATGCACATAGCACTGTACTGTTGCATACACAGAAAAGTGATTTAGCTAAGAAAAAATATTATTTGAAAGAGACATAAGTTTTCAGCCAGAAAATATAATATCTTACCAATTAAGGCAGCATCTTTCTTGCTGTTATAAGAATATTCACAAATATCTTGTAGTGGCCTGGTAAGGTTCAAATCATTCCACATTGTTAGATAAATCAATTTCACACAAGATTTAAAGATAAATCTAAAAACAAACATAAAAGTTAAGTTTAACACGGATCGAATTTGATATTATCTTATACATCATGTATTTTGGTGCATTTCAAATGTAGGAGCAATAAGGTAGCAAACAATATAAGTATGATAAAAATCTGGCATATAAATCAAATTGAAAATAAACAACAACAAAAAAAAAAAAAAAAAAACATTTTATGCCATAAATGCAGCAGAGAAAATTTGACATCACAAAATTTTCTGGGTTAAAACTAAAATATTTTACAAATTTTCTTTTGTACCCTAAAAGTAATACATTTTTCTCAACTATCTAATAAGTTTATTAGACATCCAATTTATTAATTGAAGTTTTATTTTCAATGGAAACTGATAACAATATAAATAATCAATTAGTACTTATAGCAATAAAAATATTATTATAGCATTAAAATTGAGCATTATGGCAAATAAATTACTGATTTTATCAGTTAAATTTAATGGTTATAAATTTTGTATCAATTTCATATAAACCTAGATATTATTAAATTGAAAAACTTATAACCATGTAAAAAGTTTGTAATACTGAGAAAAAGTTTATAACAACAAAAGAGCAGCCATATAGATATTTTGACAGCAGAAAAATCTAAATTTCAGTTTTGCATGTAATGGTTTGCAGCTTTTCAAAATAGACGTCCTCTAAGAAATATTTAAACTAAAATTACTTTTAAAACTCACACAGAACTATATTGTAAATATTAGGAATACGCAATAATCTGAAAGCTAGATGCAATAATTGAAAATATATCTGTGACTCTCCTAGGCTAAAAATAAGCAAATATTTTATAACTTGCAAGAAAAAATTTTAATTATTGTTTCAAACTTATTTAAGTTTACAAAAATTTCAATTTCGAGATTTTCAAGTCCTGATGATTATTGCCTGTTTCAAAAACAATCAGAACATGAAATTTTTACACAATTTTACTTTTTAACAGAAAATGTTAATTAACCAATATTCATAATTAATTATGCTAATTAACCATGCCCATAACAAATATAGTTCAAGGAATTTTTGAAAATTTAAAAATGAAAATAATTTCTCTTCAGTAAAAAATTACAACTTTTAAAATTTCTTATTTTATTGAAGAGAAATAACACAGTCATTAAAACTAGGAGTTTGAAAATAAAAATAAAGCAGGTGAGATTAGTTATGTTGATTAAGCAAGCACTAGCTTTAATTTTCAGCAAGCAAATTTTAAGTGTTACAATAAAAGTTTGAAATGTCTGAGTTTTTTTTCTTTTTGTGAATAGTAAAGCATGCTCACATAGCTAGATTTTTTGAAACATTGTTATATATTTGGTATGCTATTTCCTTTGGGTCAATGAACACAAAATCTTTTGAACTTCTTTCTGTTTTTCATCCTACAAATTGGAGAGCCTACCAGCCCTAAGCTTTAGATATAGGTGTCCTAAAGGTGGTACTGTTAGTGTTACAATTGAGCTATTTGGTAGGGCCGCACATCAGAATATTTCTGCCCTTAGTAAACTAATACATCACTGTCTAAAACGTCAACTCTTTAAATATAGTTTCTGAATCTTAGAAAATTGAAATAATTTTTTCTTTAAACTTTTTGAGACTTATCTAGTATATTATTTGCAGTACTTTATATTTTAATCTAGGATGGTTAATATTGATTCCAATTGTATCGTATTAAAGAATATTAAATTGATTATTAATAAAAAACCTGATATCCCAGCAGGTCCAGAATTTGATTTATCTTCCATGCAATATCTTCTGAAAAAAATTTTGAGCTAAAAAAAAAATTTTGCACTATTGGGAAGGGGGCAATATTTTTAATAACTCTAAGCATTTCTCTACAATAATTTTAATAATCCTATTTTTATTAATTGAAAAAAAATTTAAAATATTTAATGGAACATGAACATTTTTCTAAGTTTGTCTTTAATTAATTTTTAAAAAATAAGTTTACACAAGAAAGAGTATTTTCTTAAGTCAGTTACAAAAGTCAACACATGTACCTACATTGAATTTCTATGATAACTTTTTGATTGGGAAATATAATACTTTAAAATAGTTTATTTTTTGACATTTTGTAAAGCTTACAGAACTATTTTAATTCCATTTTCAACTATTTTAATATAAATTATGTAACTAAACTAAACTCAGTGGTACGATAGCCCTTGAGGGCCAAGGCCTACTGTGCCCATCTCAGTTTTCTTGACCTTGGGCTCTGGGGTGCAGGAGCAGATGTTCCGGTTATTCGGCAGCATGCTTGGTATTCATTTATCGACCCACTGAAGGGATGACAGGCTGAGTGAACCTTGCCCGGCCAGAGGACCGAACCCAGGACCTGTGACACGGAAGCGCGAAACGCTACCGCTCAGCCACCGAGCGTCATATAAATTATGTATCAACTTAATATTAAGAAAGGGAAAGAAGTAGAATCTTCAGTAGATTTTTAAATTTTAGAAGTTTTATAAATATTTAGTGCTACATAAAGATTTGGTTATTAAAAGATGAGTTAGCAAGTAAAAAAAAAAACCAATTCCAATGGCACTGTAAAATATTTATTAGTAATTTGTTATGGGGAGATTACCGTATCGTGATCAGTGACAGAATAATCGCCAAGTCTTGGAAACGCCAAGTCGAGAAACTAAAAAAAACATCACTGAAAGGGACCAATTCGAAAGGTATAACTCGTAGCCACTTCCGGGCAAACATCTACATGTTATTTTTTTAAAAATTTGCAAATTTAAAATCTATTTGGCACCTTGGCAATTGCAGTTGCTGCGACAGATCACAATACGGAAATATCCCCTTTGTTAAAACGAGTAGCTACTATTAAAAATAGCAATCAAAAAAATCCCCTAAAAAAATCACACAAAAAAATAAATAATTTTTTAAAGCCATCATAAGTAAGATAGTTTCATGAAGCATTAATTGTATTAAAATAGCTGCTTCACTTTATTCAAGGTTCCCCCTCAATTTCAGAAAAAAATTCCAACTTTCCAGGCAATTTCAATGAAAATCCGTACCATATTTTATCTGTATCATGCAATTTTTTATCAGAAAATTTTGTAATGTCAAATATTAGATTTTATAAGCAAAAAAATATAATTAAATGAGAATGACATGGAAAAGTTTCACTAAAAAGTGGAATTTTATAAGATAACTGTAATAGATGTTAGAACTATTTAAGTAGAATCTCAATAACTTATTACTCTTACCATCGATAATCCTAAAACTGGTTATTTTCCAGGTATGCTATTGGAATATGCCATGTTTTTTGTAAAAAAAAATTTTTTTACTCAGACTATTCCCTGATTTTTAGAGTTAAAATAAAATTCCCTGACAATTCCAGGTTTCACCTGACCCGATGGAGCCCTGCTTGCAGCAATAAATTTCTCTTAATTACTGATCGGTAATGTTATTCCGATAAAATTATTATTCGGGTGCATACTTACTTCAGAAATTGACAATTAGAAATTAAGTTACAGAAAACTGCAGATGGTTAATTTTCAAGAGCATTAACACAAATAATGAAAGTTAAGAATTAAAAAAGCTAAATACAGATAAAATTTCATAGATTACATAAAACAGTTTGAAAAATAAATAGTATTTCAAATTTACTCACGATTGAAAATAGTTGTTTAGCATAGGAGTTTTTGACTGCCTATTTCTGTACAATAACTGATTGCTGAAAGGTTAAATTTTAAAACAGTTACAGTTTCTGCCTTCAATGTCAGAAAGCAGCAAAATCAACAAAAAATCCTTCACTGCTTTGTTGTTGTTGTTAATTTACGTCGCACTAGAGCTGCACAATGGGCTATTGGCGACGGTCTGGGAAACATCCGGAGGATGATCCGAAGACAGGCCATCACAATTTTGATCCTCAGCAGAGGGGATGGCACCCCCGCTTCGGTAGCCCGACGACCTGCGCGCGAAGTCGAGCGCTTTACGGTAGCACAGTTTAACGAGGACGAGGACCAATACCGCACACCCTCGGTACCTACGCAGACTGATCCAAGTGTTCACCCAACCACACACTGACCGTAGCCAGTGACGCTTGACTTCGGTGATCGGCTGGGAACCGAGTCTTAACGATCAGTTCACTGCGGGACCCTTCACTGCGCATACGAAGTTCAGAACATCCGACACTGGCTCAAAAATTTTCATATCGTTCGTCGCACCAGAGCTGCACAATGGGCTATTGGCGAAGGTTTGGGAAACATCCCCGAGGATGATCCGGAGACAACATACATGCATTACATCCCATTTTACAAGGGATGACACATTCACACACCACCCATCCGTGGATCATAATTTTAACCTGAACTAAAGCATGATCAGTTTACTGCTCCAGCACCCTCAGAAATATTGATTTGTTATGTGAACTTGGAGGACTTTGTAACTCAGACAGATTTAGCATGCACCAAGTCACCATTTTGTTCACGAGTCTTCGAGAGCGGGGATCGAACTCACTATTCTCGGACATTGGCCCAACTCCCTACTAGGCATGATATCCTAGGCATTAGTTATGTTTAAGTTAGTTATCTTGAGTTGAATGAAACATTTGTTGAGTTTGTGCTGTTTTGTAATATTTTTTCTTGTTAAATAACATTTAAGAGGTGACAATTAGCACTAAATTTATTTGTTGTTTTAACGGTAAAATAAAATAAATGTATAACCAAAGTGACAGGACAGAAAATAAAAAGTTTCATTGTGACCAGAAAAAAACATCTCTATGGAAATAAGGAGCATAAAGGGGTAGCAGAACGGAATGAAGCTAAATGTTTTTTGATGTAAGGAAGCATTCTCCTTGAATGCGGTTGCTGTACACCCGATTGCCGTAGAGTGAAAAAGGGAACTTGATTGGTCAGTTTTTAGCGGGGAAAAAATATTTTACAAATCAAGTTCTATTTTCGCGACTCCAATCTGAGGTGCGGCAAATCCCGGAACCTGATTGGTAAATTTGTCAAGGGTAAATATATTGCACCAATCCGTTTCTCTTTCGCAATCAAAAAAATTGTATTAAGTGAACCTGGTTCTTCAAGGAGTTGTTGATATGTAGTGAAAGTAAGTAGATAAGTAGGTACGCACTAGAGCTACGCAATGGCTATTGGCTACTATGTGGAAAGCATTACTTAAGGATGATCCAAGAAGTGCAATAAAAATTTTGATCTTCTGTAGAAGGTAGGGCTCCTCCGCTTTGGTAGCCCGACAACCTGCACGCCAAGTCAAGCACTTTATGATTGAGGAGTTTATCGAAGACGGATAGCGCGCACCCTTAATCCTGCGCATGCTGATAAAGTGATCATCTAATCGCTTACTCATTGTAGCTACCCTAGCAACAATTTTACATTGGCCCCAGATGGGCTCAAAATTGGCTAATATGGGTCCCATAAGAACAAGCACCAAGGGCAAGGGACCTATTTTGGGATGTCTAGATTTTTCAATATTGGTCCTAGAATGACTTTCAATATTGGAACAAGATTCATTTCTATCTAGGAGTAATATTGAAAAATCTAGACATCCCTATGTTTACCCAACATTTTAAGTCTATAAGGGTCCTACATAGAAATTAATATTGGTCCATTACCCAAGTAGCACAATTCACAAAAACGATATCGTAAAAACTTAGCTTTGAACATTGTACAATATCGTAGCGAAACATTGTACTATATAAAAATGGACCCCTTTTATAAAGTATATTCAATATCGCGAAACAATATTGTTCGATATTGTAAAAACGTTGGGGAACGTCGATCGATATCTATCAGCATTTCGGGTAGCTCTAAATTAATATTTTAAATTTATTTTTTGGAATTATAACAATTTGACGTCATTTTTCGTCTCTTAAATGATTAATTTTGATTTAAGAACACAATAAAGTTTAAAATGAAAAGTTTTACAACAGGCTTTTCATGTGAAATCGACGGGAATCGTACAATATCGTACACACAATGTCGATTTTCGCCAATATTGACAATGTCGGTCGATGTAGATGTCGGTCCCTGTGCTACTTGGGTATTGAAAGTCATTTTAGGACCAATATTACAAAATATAGTCATCCCAATATTGGATTGTAGGTTGTTGTTTGAGGCACGCGTGTTCAGATCTCGTCCATGTGGGACTAGGCTAAAGGACCCCGTTGTGTCTGATCTAGTCTGAGTAGCAGCAGCAAGATGAGGTCAATGTCACTGTCTCGAATTGCATGCCAATTGTTTACTGTGTTTCATGCATCAAAGTACGCGTGTACTATCGAGGTGTTGTTTCTGTCGAGATACACGTGCTCAGTTCACGTGTGAAAGTTACATATCTAAAGTATTTCTACGAGCAACTTTTGTAGGGCTAAGTTACTGAATATGTCAACCTTTATGTATTAATAGGTAACTCAAGATATAATCAAGTTAAAATATTTTAAATACTAAGGAACTGAAATTTAAAAGTTATAGTTGTAGTTACGCTACAGGCTCTATACCGTAGTCTTATATGGGTCCTATATAGAAATTATTATTGGTCTTATGTTCAAAACAATTTGAGGACCAATACTAAAAACTTTAGACACCCCAATAGTGGCCCTATATTGTAAACCTGAAGGTCCTACATAAAAATAAATATTTGGCCAGAATTTAAAGCCTTTCTAGGACCTTATTACAAAATTATACACCTCCATCTCGGTCCAATATCGAAATATGTACAATCTAAGACAATTGTCTAGAAATCTATTAAGACCATTATAGACTTGTAATTAAGGACTAGTTTTGTATTTGCATCTGTTGAACCTGGAAAGACTTAAAATATTTTAATAATATCCATTTCTATATCTAGTTCTTTATTTAAGTAATTTTCAATACAAACAAATCAGATTTTTCTTTTTTGATCAAAAGACATTTTTGTTTATTTCACAATAATCCAAGTACAGTATAAACATTCACCTTTTGAAAAGAAATATTTATCTAGTATATGTTTGTCAGGGTTGGGTTTTTGACGTCAAAAAGTGGTTTTTGACATGACAAGGGTATAATACTGGTTTAAACCGTCAAAAACCCGTCAAAAATGTCAAAAACTAAAGTTTGCCAAAAAGATATATAAACTTCAAAACTACCAACAGTTGCCATGCATTATATTGAAATTTAATTATACTATAGGTAATCAGCAGGTTTTAAAATATTTTTTAATTAAAATTAAGGTAAAATAACAGATTTAAAATCTCAGAAATTTATATTCAAATGCATGTGCAGAAAAATTTTGCACAAAATTTTTTTAAATATTTATATTTTGAAAAAAAAAATTTTTTTTTGATACTTAAGAAAATTAAAAGTTTATTACTATGCATTTTTGACATATGAGGAACATATAACTAATATTTATAAGGAACTTACAAGTTATGTTGTATAAATACAAACTTGATACAAGTGTATGAAAAAAAATTTTAATGTTATACCGAATATCTTTATTATCCAGTATGTTAATTTGAATTTAAAAGTAGTTATATTTGGGAATAATGATAAATATAATTCATATTGTTTATTATATTTATTTATAATTATTACACTTATCATTTTAAAACAATTTTTACCTCTTAATTTTTTTCCCCCACTTGTATTAAGAATGCAAATAATGCATATCTTGAAAGCAAGAAGTAATTATTCAACAGCTGAATATTTAGATATTCAGCAAAACTATGTCTATAGTATTCAGCAAAATGAAATTCACAAGTATTTGGATAAACTAAATTTTCAGCATAGTAAATGAATAGGCTGAATATACTGTAAATCGACACTAACTACTCTGTGTATTTAACAGAAAGCACTTAAATTTGTATTGTCTTATGTTAAAAAGATTATTAAGAAGATTTAAAAGAATATTAAAAAGATTTTTCTTTAAAGATGTCTTATGTACAAAACTGCTAATGTTTATCTTTAAAAATGTCTAATTTTTAGTATAATCTATACTATACACTAAATTTGGTTATAAATAAATTTCTTAATAATATCACTGCAGATTTTCAATAACACATGAAAATGAATACATAATATTACAAAAGATGTGAGCTTTCAAAAGTACAAGATTTTGGTTACTATTCAAAATATAAGTGTTTCTTCAAAATTTAAAATTTATTTTTTCTAGAACATATTTAGAAACACTATCCTTTATAAAAAATATATAAATTTTATGTATTAATTAAATTTCACATATAAATATAGGTTTTTGACATTTTCGACATTTTTGACAGTGAGGTTTTTGACTTGACGGTTTAAACCATGGTTTAAACTGTCAAAAACTGTCACATGTCAAAAACCTGCCAACCCTGTGTTTGTCTATTAAACTTGTGATAATTCATATGAAATTTTGGTAAATTTGTACAGGGTTGCAAGAAAATTTTTGTTTAGATTATTTATTATGAAATAAGAAACTCACTGCGTAAAGGCTGTCTTAAAACTCTAAGAGCCGTGGTGGTTCAGGGGATAGAACGTTCCCCTTCCAATGAGGTAAACCGGGTTTGAATCCCAGCAATGGTTGGTCGATACGAATTCCTCCACCGGGTCGTACCGAGTGCGAGCTGGCATGAAATATACTCAGTGGTAGACGTATCATGGATTAGAGTCCCCTGACCCTCAGGCTAACCATGGGAGGTTTTCCTCTCCATGGAACGCAAATGCGGGTTAGTTCCATCAAAAAGTCCTCCAGGAAGGCCAATTTCTACCAATATTTGATCAAGGAGTTCCGTTGTCTTCTGGATTAGGTTCAAAATCACAAATCTACGGAGTTGAACATTGGTAGTCGTAAACCCAGAATTGGGTCGGCTGTTCAACGGCGGTTATAAAATAAAACATTTACCTTGGTTAAAATGATAAGTTCTGATAGTAGAAAATTGAGTTACCAAGAGCACAGCATGTTTTAATTTTATTGTAAACGTAGCACTAAAGTTATATTGATAGCTATCCACCCATGATATTTGAAAACATCATTTAGAGAAAAGTTTTTAATATTTTACCTTTTACGTTTTAAAATATCGCGTTTATCGGCTAATTTTAAATAGGGTCTACTTTGGATGAATTCTGTCCTTAAAATATCGGGTGAATCGTATAATTCTATATATGGCCTATATTGACTGAATAACGGCTGTAAAGTCTGATACTTCTATATCGAACCGATATAGTCTGAATAACGGCTTTAAAATATCGGGTGAACTTAACAAATCTGTACAGGACAGATATTGAGTAAATAAGGGAATCGAACATTTCTATATCGGTCTAATATTGGCAAAATAATCAGGGCCGTCTTAATAGCAAACAGGGCCCCCGGGCACAGAAATGTTTTGGGCCCTATTACATTTCATACTGTTTAAGATAGAACTAAAAAACTTCACATGCATAAAATTAAGCATTTTTAAGATACGCAATAATTTTAACAAAGATAAAACACATATTTATAGCCCCAAAAACTCAATGCACATAAAATAAAGCATTTTTAAACTAGGCATAATTTTTCTTAAATAAATGAGATGCTAACAAATTGCAATCCTCAAATAGTAAGTAATTTTCAAAACGAAGAAGCTAATTAAAATAAGTAAATTAAAAAGCATAGGGATATAAAGAAAAAATTTGTATTTTATTTTGTAACCGTCGCTGAACAGCCAACCCAACTTTTGGGTTTACGTCTACAGTTACGTCAGTTATTATAAAATTAATATTTAAACATCTTTCAATGCGCATCAGACATAACCAGTTTAAAAGTTGCTGTCGTATGATTCGAAACACTTTCAATTATTACTTTAATTAACTATAAATACTAAACAGAGTTGGTTGTCAAGCATATTTAGTTGTTGTTGTAGTTCATTTACGTCACACTGGAGCTGCACAACAGGCTATTGGCGACAGTCTGGGAAACATCCCTGAGGATGATCCGAAGACATACCATCACAATTTTGAACCTCTGATGAGGGGATGGCATTCCCGCTTCGGTAGCCCAATGACCTGAACGCGAAGTCGAGCACTTTACGGTAGAACAGTTTAACGAGTTCCCATACCGCAGATCCTCGGTCCCTACGCAGACTGATCCAAGTGGTTACCCATCCTCACACTGACCGTAGCCAGTGATGCTTGACTTCGGTGATCTAAAGCATATTAAGAGACATTATCGCTTAGGGAGTTGAACACCTAAAAACTTCATTTCAACGAGGAAAAATAGATTTCGGCAGACTTTTTATTTTTCCTAGTGATAAACTATTCAAACTATTGGTGTTTGCATGGTAATCAATCACTATTCTTAGAAAAAAAAAATGAGCACTTTTTACACTAGTATATATCCCAGAAAGCATGCAACCTTATGGCTACCTTCTGTCAGAATTTTCTTATTGTCGAACGAAAGTGTTTGTACTAAAAAACTTCTTTTAATAAGGCAAAAATTTACAGCACCTTTCATCCTAAAAGGATTACAAATAATTTTTTAAGACTTTTTTTTTAAATAAGTGTTGTCACTAAAGGTCCATAATGACGGTTTAGCTGACGTCACACTAACGATAGGATCAAACTGCATTGTTCATTAAAATTTCATGACAAGGTGGATTTTAGCTGAGCATGCAGGACTTTGTGCAAAGAAACCGTATAATTACCTAGGTTTAAGATTATTTTCACCTTGAGACTAGCTTTATTAAATGATTTTTTTCAAGCTTGAACCTGGATTTAAGGTTTTTACATAGAAGGTTGTTTTCCAAGATTTTGGATGAGGGTAATGTGGGTAGAATAGAGCAGATTGTCACAGATCTCGTTTTAAGGTTAGAAGATTTACGCGTAAGCCGCATAACCAACCTTTTTAGGTTTACATTAAAAGGTTTCTGCTGATTGAAAATAAACCATATTTTGCTATTTGGGAGTAAGATTCTCAAGGGCCCCCTGAGTGCCTGGGGCCCCTGGGCACTGCCCGGGTGTGCCCATGCGTAAAGACGGTACTGAAAATAATGGCCCTTTAAAACCTTGCTGGGACAAGATTGGTGACAATATTGGCCCAATGAGTTTCCAAGTTATTTTGCTACTGGGTAGTGATGTTTGACTTTTGTGTTCTGTCGGGTACCGTGCCTCATTCTACTGTGGAACAGAAAATGAGTAGAACAACTACTGTTTAAACTGTGAAATAATTCTTGAGAGGAACTTTCACACTGCATGCGATTCATACTATTAAATTAGTGCAAACGATATATAGAGTTACGAAATGACAGACTGAAACCTACCTATACTGAATGAACGCACATTTTTTTCCCCAACAGTTTCAAATTCTTAGCCCTCAATCTGGAAAATATGGTTACAATAATTTGGTTGAAAGTTTGAACCCCTCAGTGTTATTATCATGCTAAAATTTGCATAACACATTTCTAACATTTAAAAACTAAATTATTATCTTATTCAATCCTTTTTTAATAAATAAAAATCATTAATATAACCAGTATCTTTTTATACCACAACCTGGAATTGAACGCAGAATGAAATCTATTTTTAGAGATTCCATCTGCAACTGTATTACACATTAGCATAGAATTCGAAAACCGTTACATGTTCGCTAAATGTTTTGATTTTATTCATTATTATTTCTCACATCTTCTTCTCCGCCAATGCATTTGAATGAGCAAGGCTTTAAGCTCTTTTGCCAAATAATTCGACAGATAATTTGCAGATAATTCGACAATCATCTTTTTATGATGATATAAAATCTTATGTTTCGTATGAAATTTTTAGTTTTCTATGAAAATTATACTTTTATGAAAAATACAACTTTCGCATTTTTCAATTGTGATATTTAGTACTCTAAATATCATACATAGCTACTTAATTACTAAAATACTGAATAAAAACGGAATTAATAATCAATAAAAATAACAAATAACTTTTTTCCCCAACTCTGTGAGTGTTGGGAAACCTGTGACAATTCTCCGTGAATTTATAGAAGTTTTCTTATTACCTACAGCGTTTATTATTATCTTTAACTTAATTAGCTCGCTTTCGTGTTTGTAACGATGGTAACATGCAATTGATATTTCAACTGCTTTCCAACTAGCTAGAGTACTCAAATCCTTACTTGAGCTTCGTGCTTACTGAGAATACAAGTCGTTTTCTGACCACAACGATCAGAGTTTATTACCATTTTATTGCTTCCGAACCACTGAAAGCTAAGTTTATCGTCATTTTATCAGTAAAAAGTTATCGTTAAACGATTCGTTTTTCGCCTTATTAGTAAAATTCTCAAATTTCAACTGTGTCTGATGACAATTCAAGTTACATTTGTTTTTTAAAAATTGAAAAATAAAATTTATCTCCATTTTTATTGGCAATTAAAATTTTGACCTTTTTCTAACATTAATAGGTCTAAAACTAGAAAAAATAAGATTTAAAATAAAAATGTCAAGAGCTATGATATTTAGGTGGACTTAAAAGAAAAAAAAAATTTTTTTTTTGCCACACCTAAAGCGAAAAACATAGGCGCATCACTTTCTAGAGATGGAGAGAGAGGGGGGAATTAAAGTTGGTGATAAATACCCTCTTCTCCTCCCTCTTTAAAAAGTGATGCGTCCAACGTTTTTTTTTGTTTTGTTTTAGGAGTGGCAAAATCGAATGCTTTATTTTTTTTCTCACTCACTTGAAAAACGTAGCGTTTAAAATTTTATTTTACATTATAATGCGAAATAAAATTTTTATTTCAATCAATTATTAATTACACTCAATTTATTTATTAAAAATCAATCAAAAAATATTCGACCCATTTAATATGTTGTACAGTTAAAGTTCTGAATTAATAATAAGTTAACTTTATAATTGAATAATTTTATGTTACTTCATTTTGATTTCTCTTCTGTGAAAATTAACAATAGAAAGTGAATTTTGTATTCAAGTCATAGACTGATAGAGCGATTGCTTTATAATGCACAATATGCTTGTATTGCACACTAATTTTATTGAAAATTA